>NW_017672119.1:14509-59513 GCF_001879085.1 Nicotiana attenuata | reverse complement strand
AATGTAACTAACTCTGGATCATGAATCGATAATCTTTTGTTCCATCTCAACTTTCTTCAAACGTAAGCAATTACTTTTCTGGTCTTTCTGCCTCCTTTTTGCGTGCATACTTAGCTTATCTTGGTGCCCATGCATATTGGAATTCCATACAACTCAATGATCTTGAATACACTTCTGATTTACTTCCCGTTCATTAGCCACAGTAGGTGCCATTTTCTTATGGGGTGCATACAATGTTGTCGTGAGACTGTTGTTACTAGATCATTTCTTTTTCAAGTTACTATGTTTAGGTTGAAGCCTTCTTCCTTATTTCCTCAGCTAGTTTCTTCATTGTAGTACTTAGGGAGGACCCTCTGACTCTTGTAAAGCTGCGAGCTTATTACATTGTATACTCGATAGAATTTTTGATGTCCTTTCTCGCCTATAATTATCCGTAGATACTTACCTCCATGCCCTTGTGCTTGTAGGGTTGCTTATGAACTTGATATTTGACAGTCTTCCCAGTGGCATTCTCTTTTATTTCTGTAATACTCATACGGTACCTTTAACTATCCCAACTCCTATCTGAGTACTTCTCAAGGATCACAATGTCATATCTGCGAGATTGAATTCCCCATGTTGGGGTTCACTATGTTTATCTTGCACAATTTGTTGATTTTTCTGTATCCTCTTGTTTAGCCATAACGAGGCTCTTCCTGAATCAACTACTAATTAGTTGTTGGCCCATTCTCATATCAATATTCCGCGTAATCTTTCTTGATTTATTTCCTTTGTCTTAACTTACCCCTCGCATTGGCTCCTTATTTATCAATAACATCCCGGGTAGGAACCCTCACTTCCTCTCCTTGACGTTGTGCTTGCACAATATTCTGGATCATAGTACATCTGTAGGATTTGAATAAGTGCAATCTCATCTCTTTCTCATTTTTATCGCATTCTTCCTTTACCATTCCATAATTACTAGAACTACTTAATTCTGACTTAGTGCCACATCGTTCCATATTCCCCCCTTTTAGGGGAGTATTAAGAGTTGGAGCTACGACAATCGACCTATAGATGTTTTACCTCTTCATTTTTGGCGTCTTTTCACATCATCGATGACCTTTACTCGCCTTGCGGTAATCCTTCTGTACCAAGGATAACAAAATTCCTTACTCGTGATGGTAACACTTAGTGTAACTAACACATACAGTACTTTAAGATTAACTTTGCTCATATTGCTTGCTTTAGGGAAGCGTCTTCCTGAATGACCATTCTCTGAATTTCTCATGAGTCGTCTTCTGTTGTCCATTATATTATCGCCGGAACGCAAATCTGAAATTCTCATGATGCTGACTATTATCAAATCACTCAGTCCCTAATTCATGTTTAGTTTATCTTGTTCACCAGCCCAAACTGATTTCTATTATTCTGGGGTCTAACTTTTCCTTTCGGTAGTTGCGTTGGAGTCACGAACTTATTTTTCGAAGGGAGGATATAACTTTATGGCCTATACTCTTTTGTTGTCTCAAGGCCTGTCACCTTTAGTTTTCCCTTCACTTGACTATATTCTCTACAAGACTATCATTTTTTTGATCTACCGTTGTCATCCATGTATCGCATCTTACTCATAATGCTTCATTAACACTCTTCTTATTTTGCCGCTAACATTTACATCTATCACTTTATTCTGAAAACTCGAACAAGACATTCTTTTGCTTTTAGCTACCCTTGCTCCATCTACTTGCTCTTCGGGTTGCCTAACATTCTTTCTCTACTTGGGACGGGAGCCATACTAAGATAATATTTATCCCTTCAAGGCTTCCAGTGCCTATCTTTGTAGTAATCATATCCAGCTGTACTATTTTAGAGTGTACCATCTAGGTGTCACAAGGAGATCTATTGGCACATTTGCAATAACCTTCGAAATGCAAACTTACGGAAACAATCAATCCACCATTTTGGGTCACTCTAACCCCAGCCAAATCCTGATATCCGTCCTTCTCTTAACTATTTCTATTAGCTCCCATAAGGCATAACTGAGATCGGTGTGGCCAATTGTACATACCTTTGTTATTGTTGAAGATAACTCAAGCCTGAATTGTAAATACTGATAATCTTTATTAACTAGGCGCCTCGTACCCTTCTTCATCTTGCTTCTTTTGCTTGTTGAAACTTGTATATACCGTCCGATTCTCTTATTCCTTTTTACCATAAGAGTGGATAGACATTCTTGCCTTAGGGATCCTTATCAAGAAGCTTACACATCTTAGTATACACATGATCTACTGAATACCTCGTATTTATCCATCATAAGCATGATGCAAAAATTGAGTTCCTCTGACTCAACTCTTCCACAGCTATATCTCTTACCAAACTCCTTTTTGGATGAAGGTATCATCTTATTACGAATAGAAGTTAGGAGTTTGAATTCTTATAAGTGAGATCTATCACACGATCTAGAGTAAGAAGAAAGAGTGATAGTCCTAAATGCCCTGTAGCCTCCTGCTTATAAGTGTGGTGCACGACACACCTATAAACAAGACTCTACTAGATACGGCTTGTAGACTCCCTAGGACGGAACTACTCTGATACCACTTCTGTGATGACCCAAACTGATGGGCCGCGATGGGCACCCGGTACCTTACTCAACCGAGTACCAACGTAAGATATCTCTCGTATCAAACTATTATAGGTAAATGAGATGGAGAGACTGTCGTGAGATAAGTAGAATAAACATGAGAGAATACTTGACATAGACGACCCAACCTGATATAAAAGCTTACATACGTGACATACGAGCCTATAAGGCCAACATGATCATTTGTAAACTCGAAACATAGGCCGACAAGGCCACACAAGCATCCGTATACATGACATATATCTACAAGCCTCTAAGAGTACATACTTATCATAAAGGTCAGGACAGGGCCACGCCATACCAAACAATACGCGTCTAAATCATATTGGCCAAACAAGCAACTCCGGAGCAAATGGAGCGGACGAACATCTTCCGCTGAGCTGATAGCCTACTTGGAGGACTCTCAACCTGTCTATCGGGACCTGCGGGGATGAAACGCAGCGTCCCCAAGCAACAAGGACATCAGTACAAATAATGTACCGAGTATGTAAGGAATGAAAATGAGTAAACAATAGACATGAGAGAAACATGGAGTAAAAGACTCAACATGTATGTCTTAATAATTCTGTGAATTACTTAATACTTATAGTGTCATGCATATGCATATAAATGTCGTACCATGCATGTGTATATACGTTCATAACATCATCAAGCCTCTGAGGGCATCCCATTATATCATCTCGGCCACTGTGGGTAAATCATCAATGTGTACCAAATGATCAGGTGGTGGTGCGTATATAATGCCGTAACCTTATCCCATATTCCATATACATATAATATACATATATACACATATATAACGTCATCTGGTCATGGGTCAATGTACATGTATAAATGAATGCAATGCATGAGAAGTACGTCAATAAAATCTCTCGGAACATCATAAAACCATTATGCCTCTGATTAATACCACGAAATAAATTTTATAAAGTTACGTATTTTTTGAGACCCATGAACAGATGATAGAATAATATAACACATGTGGACTCAAGAACGTAAGCATCTCTAATATTTCTATAAATAGAGTCATGTATGAAAATTGTGCATTTGCTCGTTTCGTTTGTGTCGTATAGATCATGCCAAAAGAAAGAAGGGATAGCCTTAACATACCTAAGTCGATTCTCTTGACAATCCCTCTAACACATGTCAATTGCGATAACACGTAATGGCAAGATCGGAGTAGGGAAAAATTCGTATAATATTCTTGAGAAAGATTGCACCGTACTCCATTATAATCGCAAAATCCCATTGCTAATATTTTGAATAAGTTGCTGAATCTTTCCTTTGAATTTTATCATAATATTGTGCATGACTTATGCTGAAGCTTTCATCCGTAAGCTTTTTTTTAAGCTTATGAAATTTTCTTTAACTTATGCATAATATTAGTTGGAATATTATGAATTTTATTTATATATTCTAACCGTAGGCTTTGTAATCTTTGCAATAGGAAAGCATCATAAGATCACCCCTTAAATATTTAAAGTCCAAATGCCAATCTTTTGTCTTTACACGTAGGAAGGTATATAGTGTCTTGTACTTAACCTCTTAGTTTGCCACCTTTCAACCAAATGCATGAGTCACTTAATGTGAAGTTGGGGCTGCCACATAATCCATTTTAATCCCTATCCAATATATCCTTAATTAATTAGGTAATATCCCATAACTGAATAATTAACCAACTACCCATATAATTAAGAATTATCTCAACTTACTTAAAATATTATTTACTTTTAACATACTTTATACGCTTTACTATCTTGGCCATGTGGTACCTTGTATGACACTAGTCCATAAATACGGGGTATTATAGCTTAGACCGTATTTTACCTCAAAATGTCAAATTTAGACGAAATTTATTTTCTTCGATTTGCTTACCCTCTCACCTTCACGAATTTACTCATCACTTGTTTGAAATAGCATTATACTTATAATCTCACAATAATCTCATTCCCAAACTTACGTCGATTACCTTACGACAAAACTTTATCGTACGAAAAAGCGGGATGTAATATCTCATTTCCGAGCTTCCATTAATTTATTTATAACGCATTTTCACGTACAAAAATATGGGGTACAACACTAGTGGATGTTCATTATATTAGTTCACGTAATTATTATCATTTTACCGTAAAATTTATATTTTATACGGAAATTGGTAAATAAAATCACGGATTTTCTACGAGTACCATATTTTACTCTTTTTATCTAAGGGGTTCATGATTTAAAAAATAATAGAATGTGTAACTAAGTTGATTAATCACTGTTGGCTTGCCTGGTGGCCGCGATAGGCGCCATCATGGCCTATAATGGATTTTGGGTTATGACAGCTTGGTATCAGGGTGTTAGGTTTGCTTAGGTCTCACAAGTCATAGCAAGTCTAGTAGAGTCTTGCGGATTGGTATGGTGATATCTGTACTTATCTTCGAGAGGCTACATGGCTGTTAGGAGCACTTCCCTTCTTGATTCCTTGTCATGTGATTTGATTCCATTGAGGCTTATGCCTTCGTTTCCTTTCTATTCATTCTTATACGATGTGGAGTGCTTGCTATCAACTGGTCATCGAGGAGTTGTAATGGTACCGCAGATGTGGTGCAGGATATTTCTCCCTGCGTATTCGAGTGGGCTATTATCGTCGCCGTATAGAGGGATGTTCTGTCATTTGAGCCTAGTATTTGTGTTGCCCGTGGTTGAAATTTGATACTTTCAAATTTGGAGTAAATTTTGTTAATATTGTGGTGCCACCGTCCCTGATTGAATGCGTTGAGGCTCATCGGCATGTTGGTTTTCATTTGTTTGCCTCTGGGCACAGTGTTGTGAGGTGGTGCCTAAGAGGAAGTTATCAGAGATGGTTGTGTGCTGCGACTTCAGTACCAAATCGGCATTTCTAGTGTTGATGGCTCGAGGGAGATGATCTCTGAGGTGGTTTATATGCCTAGGAAATAATGTGGCAAGAAGGGCTTGATAACATATTGTTGGACCTTCAAGTGATGTTAATGAGTGAAGGGATTATTATGGATGGCGAGTGAGTGCGGACCTAGGGAGTTAGTTGATTTCATGATGGATGCAACTATAGCAATGAAGTTAGGAGGTCGTGTGTGTGATGGTGGCAGATAATTCGGGATGTGTTATGATTAGTCCAACAAGAACTTGTGAGAAATTTGCTGAGCAACGACATGAGATCATGGTAATTGGGAAGAAGTGTTCGTTGTGGGGTTTGGAACTATGTGATTGTAGTGTAAAGCTATGTGGGGGAGCTCACCGTCTATAAGTGAGTCACGTGGCTGTGTGCCTGTATAGCTTTGGGTTATCGGTACATTGATGGATTAGTTATGGCCAAGCGGAAGAGAAATTTTGGATAAGGAAGCTTGACGTATATGTGCCACATTTTGCCTTATTGATTCATGTGCAGGTGCTGAGGATGGCTCAGAAGTTATGCTTCTGTGGATGTGATGGGCAAGGAAAAAGATTCATCCGGTTGCTTCATGGGAGTGAAAATGTTCTAACAGAGAACTAGTTATTTGGGTAAATCAGACTGGATTAGAGTGGGCGACTCTCAATAATGGTCCTAGTGGATTCAAGATTTAAGGTGTGGTGCTTAAGGATTTTTCGGGTTCGTTATATGCCTGAAGACTGGGTTTTGCAGTAGAATGGGTACTTGGAGCATTCTATGTTATCATCGGGTCTGCGATGGACTGTTAGAGAAGTGGGGGAAAAACTATAGATTCGTAGAAGATCTAATCAACGTAGTGTATCAATTGGAGATAATATTGAGTGCATGAAAAGGGTATAAAATGGCTTATGGTGTTGAGACGACGTGGTCTCGTGATTTGGGGTCACTCGGGATGAGTGTTGTTTGGGGTCTGTTATGTATTAGAAAGGAGCTATTACTATTTCGAAGGCAAGTCGAGAGTAAAGCGGAAGAAGTTGGGTCAGTTAGTGATGGGGTGAATCAGCATGGTTGTGGAAATGATCCGTTGCTTCGGTATGTTAAACTATACATGTGGTTCATGGTAATACATACAGGCTAACAACTATCGTAATTTGATTGATTGGAGGTATTTGATTATTAGGGTTTGTTATTTGTAGATGGATCCGAAAGAGTTGTGGTGGTTTAGACCATAACTTGAGGTTTGTATTTTCTACGGGTATGGGAATTTGGTTGCGTGTTGCAATTGTTCCTCCGAAATGTGTTAAGTGAAAGGGGTTCTAGGTTATGAAGTTTTTATTCTATTGGAGGTTCAGGAGTTATGATGAAATTCTTGTACTCTCGCGTAGCGACATGATAAGTGTAGTGAGCAGTATTGAAATTTGAAGTTGAGGATCAAGGTTGCGGTTCGATATTGATAAGAATATCACGAGCTCGATGGAGCGGGGGGGGGGGGGGGTCAGAGTATGCTAGCACTATTTTCGGGAAGCCTGAGGATGGTCTATTTTGTCGAAGTAGCGTTGGGTATTGAAATGCGAATGCTTGACTGGCACTATGAAAATAGCCTGGTCGATAGCCATTAATGTTCAGATTTTACTACCTGGTGCGGAATGTTGTGGGGGTATATCCCATGAGAAGATCGTATAAATCAGATATGGAGATTTTGGTACTATCGCCAATGGGAGAGGTTGTGACTGAGAGGCACTCTATTCCTTTGGTTGTGGACTGTGTGAGTTTGTTCCAGATTTGACGGCTACGCTTATGTGTCATGAATAGGGTCATTGTGGATCCTTGAAAGGTTATTGGCCTAGTATGGGATGATCGGAACTGGCTTCGTGTCCGCTATTAGAACTGAAGTGAATTGTATGTTCTATATCAGGTCAGATATGTTCATTCAGCATAGCACTACTTTCTGAGGAGTCTTTGGGTGTACGATTTTATTCCTGTCGTCAGCTATTCTCTGTAATACTATATTATGCCTTGCGCCTTGTGAGACGACTTGATTATTCGCACGTGTGTTGTTTTCTGGTGTAGCTTGGTCTTATTGCACCTTAGTTGTGCTTGTGTTGTGGTATTCGTCTCCCCAAAGTCGTATTTATGCACTTGGCATGCTTGTGGTCGATATTTGGGCATTCCGTAGGAAGGAACATTATGGTTCGATGGGTATTTCCTTGTTGATTGTTATGTGTGGATCGGGTAGCACGCCTCCACGGGTATGATGTTTGGATTGTGTTGCACACCGCAATGGTATCTTCTGTAGATCGGGTTGCACGCCGCAACAGTGAGATGTTGATTACAGTTTGCTATGCTTATTTCTGTGTATTTATTTTCTCAATCGCTGAGAAGGGTTCATAGCATCTGTTCGGCCATTTTATTCGCTACGTGGGCCGAGTAGTTCTTTTCCAAAGTTCGTTCTTCTTTATGTGTCGTATTCGAGTTGTAGCTTGTTGGCGCATTAATGGCGTGATATGGGATCTTGGTCGGTGTTTGAGGTGGCTTATTACCTGAGCAGCTTGTACTGAGTGAGATGAGGTTATTGGATCGAAACTCGGTGCAATCAAATTTATGTATCTTATATTAAAGAGAGAATGTCACTATTCAATTAAAAATAAGGTAACAGTTCTTGTCAAGCGGAGAAACTCTATGAAATATGTATTTGACGGGTGGTTATGAGTTCCTGAACATCTTTTTCATCGTTGCAGTATTATGAGGATTGAGACCAGGCTTATATGTGTTAAGAGGTATACTATGTGCATCAGGTCAGTAAGTTTGCGGCGGTATTCGTATGTTAGAATCAAGTCACGTAGAGAAATTTGAAGGTTGGAATTTGGTCCTAAGGCTTGTTGGCTAAAACCAAAAAAAGGGAGGATCTTCAGTCTGGCTCGAACTAATGGGCTCAACTGGGTTGTGGTGGCACGGGTAGTTGCACAAGGTGTTGAACAGTGATTTTGGGGAAACTCTGGAGAAGTTCTTGGCACGTTCGAGGACAAACGTATATTTAAGTGGGGGAGAATGTAACGACCCGGCCGGTCATTTTGAGCTCTAGTCCATCGTTTGGCGGTTTGAGGCCTTGAATAGATTCACTTCATGTATTATGACTTGTACGCGTGTTGGGAGATGAATTTCAGGAAGTTCAGAGTTGTTTCGGAAGGAAAATTCTCAGTTCGGAAGCTTTAAGTTGGAAGAGTTGACCAAGGGTGGACTTTTGAGTCAACGACCTCGGAATCGGGATTTGAAAGTTCCAATAGGCTTGTATGTTGATTTCGAACTTGGGCGTATGTTCAGTTGAATATCGGGTGGTCCGGGAGCATTTCGCCGCCTATTGTGGAAGGTTGGTATTTTGAAAGTTTAAGAATCTCTTAAGTTCAATTTGAAGAATTTTGGTGTTATCAATGTCCGTTCAGGGTTCCGAGCCATGGAATAGGTTCATAATGTGATTTATGACTTGCACGTAAAATTTGGTGTCATCCTAGGATGTTTAAGTGTAATTTGATCGTTAAATCATAGTTTTGATGATGTTTGATGTGATTTGAGGCCTCAAACAGGTATGTGTTATGTTTTGGAACTTGTTGGTATGTCCGGACAGGGTCTCGGGGGCCTTGGGTTTGATTCGAATTGAAATCGGAGTGAGAATTTGGACTTATGCATATTATGGTGGCAACAAATCTGTTGTAACCGCACATGCAAGGTTATGGCCGCAGTTACAGAGCCGCTAAAGTGGCCAAAGGGGTCGTAGAAGCGGTTTTGGAGAGAGGGGGTGGTTGTCCAGTTGCGAGGGAATTTTTGCACCTGCGAGCTTGTAGGTGCGGGCTGTTGGTCACAGAAGCAAAATAGGGGAAGGGGAGGTATTTTAGCAAAAGCGGAGGGACGGGCGTGATAAGTAGGGATTTTGACTACTTATTAGAACCTTTCCGAAGTTGTCTTAGTCAGAAAGTATTGAATTGTGTCCCCAAAACTAATGAAATCGTGCGAACTGCAGGAATGCTAGAAGTTTGGTCTCCCACGATGAATTCCGACTAAAAAAGGAGCATTCCGAAGCACAAGGCAATAAAGGGCGCAGAAGTAAAGATGTGTGGTCCGCAAAAGGAATTCTGCAGCCACAGAAGAAATTGCGGACCGTAGAATTCCATCTGCAGCCGCAAACCAAGAAGGAAACCTGAAAAGGACTTTGAACAATGTGCGGACCGCACATGAATAGTGCGACTGAAAAACTGGGCTTTAACTGATAGATTCAAAGTTCAAAGAATATGCAAAAAGACCAAGTCCTGAAGCCCTTGTGAAGTGCGGACCGCACAAGAATTGTGCGGCCACAGAAGATTGCCTCGTGGCCGCAGTCCTTAAATGTGCGGCCGCAGAACTTACCTTCCTGCCAATCTGAAGAAATCTGCGGACCACACATGGAATTGTGCGACCGCAGAACCTCCTGAGGGGCATTTTTGTCTGCAATTTTTGGCTCTATATAAATAGACGAGTTTCACAAAATTAGGTTAAGTTTGAACATCTAAAGCTGTTGTAGCCATTTTATTTTACTATTTTAGAAAGTATATGTATTTGGGGTTTTTAACACTAGATTTCATCATTTTAATCTTCCATTATGGGTTTAATTAGTTTTTCTTCTCTATTTTCTGTAATTTCTATTATGAGTAGCTAGACTTTTACTAGGGTTATGTCCCAACCCTAGTGTTTAAACATTATGGGTAATTAATTTTATGTTTGTTTATGATTGGATGTTGATTATTTAGCTTAGTGTATGCTTCAAATGTAGAATTCATGGTTGCAAACATTGATTCATGCCTATTTGACTTAGTCTCTACTTGAGAAAGAGGGACCTAGTCTAGGATAACTTAGCTAACAAAGAATTGGGTTAATTAAGAGATTGATTAACGTAATTAGAGGGTTCAAACTAGAGATAGTAACGACCCGACTTGAGCTCATATCAACTGTCTAATTGATACTCATTTGGACTTGAGAAATCCAAATTGGGCAAAATCACTCTCTGACCAAGAGGTATTGAGTGGGTATTGTAGAGTTGAGAGCTATAATACACCCCAATTAATAAAGCTTAACGTCTTTATCCCATTAGGAAAACACCTAGGTAATGGTCACAACCCTAGGCCTTTAACCTATTTGGAAAAACCTCAAAATATTTTTCTCTAGTTTATTCTCTTTAGCTGCATTTATTAGAGTAACAATAGAAGTAGTAAACAAAATTGTGTTGTGGAAGTGCAATCTAGATAACCAAATTGCTTATTTCAAATATATACCCTTAACACCCCTCATAACTCCTAGTGGATTTGACCCCGACTCCTAGTTGGGTAATTATTATATCATACGACCGTATCATATCTCTATTGAGGTTTGTTGTGGACGTCATCGATTTTTGCGTTGTTGCCGGGGAGTTAAAACGGTGTTAGCTATATATTTGGATTTATTTTTAGAATATCTTCTTTTCCTTCCGTGTTACTAACTTGTGTGAAACAATTTTAGGGACAATCATGGCGGCAAACAATGAACTCGGATATATGCCTTTGGGGACGGGGACGTCAAGGATAAGCAAGTTGATGAGGTTCCGCTCGAACCTCAAGACAATAGAAGAGGCCAGGCGCCTCATGACAATGTTCTTGCTCCACCCTCAACTCCACCACGAGCGGCTCCACACTGGGTGTTACCCAATGAAGGGTATGCTAGTGCAATAGTCCCTCCCCTTATTAGGGCGGGCAACTTTCAAATCACCAATGTGATGCTTACTTTTCTTGAACAACGAGGTTTCTTCACCGCTGCTCCAAGTCAAAATGTATATAAACATTTGAAGGGGTTTGTGGATACTTGTTGGGGGAGCAAACAAAAAAATATCTCTGAGGATGCATTGAGGCTAAGGCTTTTCCCCTTCTCTCTACGGGGGAAAGCTTTAGATTGGTTGGAACGATTACCGAACCATTCCATTCGTACTTGGGATGAGTTGGAGGAAAAAATTATTGCTAAGTTCTTCTCTCCCGGGCATATGGCTACGCTTTGAGATGATATTTTGGCATTCAAGCAAGAGCCCAATGAAACTCTACACGAGATATGGGAGCGATATAGAACAATGTTCAAGGAATGTCCCAACAATGATATGACGGAAAACATGATTCAACAAACTTTCTATCGTGGGATTAACACAACCAACCAATGTGTAGTTAATCAACTTGCCTGTGGAAATTTTATGACTACGCCTTATGCAGAGGCTTGTGAGTTTTTTTGATGAAATGAAGGAAACATCATTGGCGTGGCAATCCCGGGCTAATGTTCCACAAGGTGATCCAAACATGATCCACCTTTATAAAGAGTTGCATGATCACGGGAAAGACATTGCCGAATTGACAACAATAGTAAATCAACTAGCAAAGACTCAACTTCATCAAGAGCAAAATCCTAAGCAAATCAATGCCATGAAGGGGTGAACATGATGGTAAACAAGAGAAGGGCCAAGGGTCAACAAGTGCAAAATCGAGTGGAAAACTATGTGTAAGAGGTTAGTGGTTTTGATCAAGATGATTCTTAGAATGAACAAGAAGAGGAGGTGCATTATGTGAACAACTTTCATGGTCAAAGAAACAACTTCCAAAGCCCGAGCCAACAACAATGGTGACCTCAAAACAATCAATGTAATTGAAATTCTAAAAATCAAGGAAATTGGAGTGGTGGCACTACCAAGTGACACGCTGGTAAACTCAAAGGGTGGAAACAACAAGGGGCATGCCACGACCGTTACTACAAGAAGTGGAAGAGGTGGGAATGCACCCACCTCAAATCAAAGGTAACTTGTGGATGATGAGCAAGTGGTGCAAGAAGTGGAGATCCAGAACAATGTGGTGCAACATAATGACGAGGTTCGGATTGATATTGATGATAGTGTGGAAGAGACTCAAGAGAAGGTGAACCCGTCTAGGGATCACATTATTGACATACCAGAACCGATAGTGCAAAGGGCTAAGGCACCATTACCTAAGCCTCCACCTCCATACCCTCAAAGACTTGCCAAGAAAAATGGTGAAAACCAATTCAAGAAGTTTATTCAAATGATGAAGAGTCTATCAATCAATGTACCATTGGTTGAAGCTTTGGAGCAAATGCCCGGTTATGCAAAGTTTATGAAGGTCCTTGTGACAAAGAAGAGGTCAACAAATTTTGAAACTATCAAAGTCACTCATCAAGTGAGTGCAATTGTACATTCAATGTCTCCTAAGTTGGAGGATCCCCGTGCTTTCACGATTCCTTGTACAATTGGAAGTGCTGAGTTTGCTAAAGCTCTTTATGATCTTAAGGCAAGTATCAATTTGATTCCCTATTTGGATTTCAATACATTTGGAAATGGTAAACTGAGGCCCAGCTCTATGAGAATGCAAATGGTCGATCGTATTATGAGGAGAGCTTTGGGAGTGATTGAAGATGTCTTGGTTCGTGTTGATAAGTTCATTATCCTGACAGATTTTGTCATTCTCGATTTTGAAGTTGATTATAAGGTGCTGATTATTCTAAGGAGATCTTTCCTTGCCACAGGGAAGGCTCTTTGTGATTTTGAAGCCGGAGAACATACATTCTGGGTTGGTGATGAACAAGTAGTTTTCCATATATGTAAGTCCATGCGGCAACTGAATAGCAATGAAGTGTGTTCTTTTGTGGACTTGGTGACCGATGTTATTGTTGATGAAACAAGTGCTATGATCAGTGTGGGAGATATTTTAGAGGCCGTCTTGCTCAACTTTGATAATGACGAGATGGATGGCTTCATGGAATGTGTGAACTCTTTGCAAGGAATAGGATTGTACAACTATGCACCTCGAAAATTGTCCTTAGATCTCGAGAATTGGACAACTCCTCCCATAAAGCCTTCTATTGAAGAGCCTCCTACCTTGGAGTTGAAGCCATTGCCTCCACATCTTTGGAATGAATTTCTTGGTCCTTGTTCTCTTTACTGGTCATTCTTTTCTCTTGTTTGACAAACGTGCAAGTAGATTCCACTTTGGCGGTGCTACAAAAGAGGAAGAAGGCTATTGGGTGGACCTTAGCGGATATTCGGGTAATAAGCCCCGCATTTTGCATGCATAAGATCAATTGGAGGATGGAGCCAAACCATCTATTGAACATCAAAGGATACTCAATAAGGCTATGCAAGAAGTTGTCAAAAAGGAGATTATCAAGTGGTTGGATGCCGGAGTTGTATATCCCATCTCCGATAGTTCGTGGACTTCTCCGATTAAATGTGTCCCAAAGAAGGGGGCATGATAGTGGTCACAAATGACAAGAATGAGTTGATTCCTATAAGAACGGTGACCGGTTGAGAGTGTGTATGGACTATCGCAAGCTCAACAAGGTCACAAGGAAGGATCACTTTCCACTTCCTTTCTTAGATCAAATGCTCGATAGACTGGCCGGCCGTGCTTTCTATTGCTTTCTTGATGGGTATTCAGGCTACAACCAAATTCTCATTGCTCCGGAAGATCAAGAGAAAATGACCTTTACATGTCCCTATGGTATTTATGCTTTCAAGCTGATGCCATTTTGTTTGTGCAATGCATCGATGACTTTTCAAAGGTGTATGATGGCTATTTTCACAGACATGGTGGAGGACTATCTTGAAGTTTTCATGGATGACTTCTTGGTGATTGGAGATTCTTTTGATGATTGTCTTGCGAATTTGGATAAAGTGTTGGCAAGATGTGAAGAAATAAATTGTAACGACCCAACCGGTCTTTTCATGAGTTACCGCTCTGTTTCCCCCATTTCTGCTTCATATTGCTTTGTTTATCGGTTCTATGTATGATCGGGTTGGTTGGCTCGGGTTCGGAAAGGTTTTGGTAAGGTTTGAGACACTTAGTCTCTTTTAAGAAAGCTTAAGTTGGAAAAGTCAATCGGATGTTGACTTATGTGTTAGAGGGCTCGGATGTGAATTCTGATGGTTTGGATAGATTCGAGAGGTGATTTGGGACTTAGGAGCGTGATCAGAATGAGTTTTGGAGGTCTGTAGTAGATTTAGGCTTGAATTGGCGAAGGTGGAATTTTGGCGTTTTCCGGTTGGTAGGTGAGATTTTGATATAGGGGTCGAAATGGAATTCTGAAAGTTGCAGTAGCTCCGTTGTGTCGTTTGGTATGTGTGTGCAAAATTTCAGTTAATTCGGACGTGTTGGGTATACTTTTTGATCAAAAGCGGAATTCGAAAGATTTTAGAATCTTAGGCTTGAATTCGATGTGTTTTTGTTGTTTTGATGTTGGCGAAAAAATTTGGAGTTGGTTGTGACAGCTGAAGTTTCCCATTGCTGTCATAACTGCACCTGCGGCTAGGGGACCGCAGGTGCGGTCTCGCAGAAGCGAGTTTTCAATCGCAGAAGCGGAAAGGGGCAGGGAAGGCAAAACGCAGAAGCGGTTGGAGAACCGCACCTGCGATGGCGCAGGTGCGGATTGGGAGTCACAGATGCGGAAATTGGAAGTTTAAGTGATTTTCGCAGAAGCGCACTTGGGACCGCAGGTGCAGGTCCGCAGGTGCGAGCTTGAGACCGCAGAAGCGGTTTAGCTGGGGCAGAACGTATAAGTTATTTCCTTCGTGATTTTTGAGCTATTCCACCATTTCTAAGTCGGTTCTTGGAGCTTTTTGGTCGATTTAAAGAAGGATTTCAAGGGGAATTCATTGACGTAAGGATTTTGGACCTAAAACTCATTTCTATGGTATTAATTCACGGATTAGAGCTGTAATTAATGGAATTTAAGGGTTAAAAGTTGGGGAAACTAGGGCTTGGAAACCTAGGCCTATGATTGAGGATTTGAAGGACCATTGTGGTCGGATTTCAGAACTTTTGAAATGTATGAACTCGTGGGGAGATAAGGAGTCTAATGATGTAAAATTTGTCGAATTCCAAGACGTGGGCCCGGGGGTTAGGTTTAGTTAATTTTGGGAATTTCGTTGTTTTTCGATTTTTTTCAAGTGGGCTTTGTCCCTTTAGCATATTGTGATGGTTACATTCTGATTTTTCTTAGATTTGGAGCATCCGGAGGCCGATTCGAGGGGCAAAGGCATTGCGAGCTAGAGGTTCGGCCGGATTGAGGTGAATAATGATTTTAAATGTTTTTCTGAGGTTATAAAACCCCGGATTACACAGCGTTAGGCTATGTTGAGGTGACGCACTCTAGATGTCGAGCGTGGGTTCGTGCACCGTTGGGGATTGTGACTTGGTCCATCCCGAATGACTGTTTTACTGCGTATTTGATTGCAAATTGTCTGATAGTACTATGTTTTGGGCTAAATGCCATATTTGGGCTTCATGCCAACTGTTTGGACCCTTAGGGGATATTTACTACTATTTTCCTCATTGTTTTGACTTTATACTTGACTCAGTCATACTATATTTTACTGTTCTCATAACTCAGCCATGCTTACTCTGTTTTAAACCCTTTAAATGATATTTTAAAAGATATTTTGAGCTGAGCATCATGTTTTACTATTTTTAGAGTGGCTTATGAGGTTCTGACTGAGTAAGGCCGAGGGCCTGTATTGTGAGGATACTTTGGGTCGGGCTACACGCCGCAGTAGTGATACACTAATTATGATTATGAGGCGAGGGCCTGAGATTGTACGCCACGAGGTGGTTTGTTGATGAGGCCGAGAGCCTATGTGATTATACCACGAGATGGCTTGATATTTTGCTTGGGCCGTAATGGGCCCCTCCCAGAGTCTGTACACCCCCAGTGAGTGCGGGTACCCATTGTGATATGAGATAGAGCCCGAGGGGCTGGTATTGTTCTATGTTAATGCCCGACGGGCTGATTCGTTTGTTATTGTGCCCGAGGGGCGGTTTTTATGTGTTTACCTTTTCTAGCTGCTTTTCCTTAATCTGTTTAACTGCTTAAAAGATGATTTATGAGATTACACTATTTAATTGCATTTACTGGTTTTCTTCTGCCTCTTATAGCTTAATGTTGTGTTTAACGTGATTTGTATTGCTCAGTCTTCATTTATGGTTATTACTCACTGAGTTGGAGTACTCACTTTACACCCTGCACCCCTGTGTGCAGATTCGGGCGCTACAGTCCTGCTTGCGAGGGTTGAGAGCTGTCCGGCAGATTTCGGAGATTCACTAGGTAGCTGCTCGGCGATTCCCAGCCCAGTGCATTCTCCCTCTATCTTATTTCCTTCTATTTCAGTTATGTAGTAGTGGAGTAGACTTTTAGATTTCGGGCTGAGTTTTATTCCGCAAACTATTTTTGTTACCTTATTTTGGGATTTTATTCCGTTAATGACTTAGTATTTATTATTTTAATTGCTTTGAGATGAATTGGGAGTGTGTCGGCTGGCCTTGTCTTCACGAGATGCACCATCACGATCGGGTCCGGGTTTAGAGTCGTGAAAAGTTGGTATCAGAGCCTAGGTTACATAGGTCTCATGTGTCATGAGCAGGTTTAGTAGAGTCTCGCGGATCAGTACGGAGACGTCTGTATTTATCCTCGAGAGGCTGCAGAACCTTTAGGAAAATTCTATACTCTTGAAATTCTTGTCGTGCGAATCTGTTGATCCGAGTACTAAACTTCTGTTATTCTATTCTCTCATATATGGTGAGGACACGAGCGACCGGTTATGATGGACGACCACCAGTACCACCAGTTGGAGCCACTAGAGGTTGAGGTGCAGCCCACACAACAGTTGGGGCAGCACCTGCTGATCCACCAGCCACCCCAGTTCAGGAGCAGGTCCTAGTTGTGGACACTCCAGCAGCACCAGTTCAGGCACCAGCTGTGCCCATTGTGTTTCCGGGTCTTCAGGAGACTTTGGCCCAGATTTTGATAGTATGTACGAGTCTTGCTCAGGCGGTCGTTGTCTCTACTGCCGCAGCCATTTCTCAGGCAGGGGGAGGCTCTCAGACTCCCGCCGCCTGCACACTCGATCCGGTGGTTCAGGGAGTGCAGACACCGGAGGCTCCACTAGCCCAGCCGGTGGAGCTGCTCAGGGTTATGTGGTGCCGAGGGCGAGGATGCCCAGGGTTTCTTAGATAGATGTCAGAGGATTCTTCACACTGTGGGTATTCTAGAGACCAGCGGGGTTGTATTCATGACCTTTAAGTTTATCGGAGCTGCCTTCACTTGGTGGGAGGCATATGAGCGTCGTAGGCCTGCTGGTTCGGCACCTCTGACTTGGCCGCACTTCTCCGCTCTATTTTTGGAGAAGTATGTTCCACATTCCCGTAGGGAGGAGTTGTGTAGGCAGTTCGAGCAGTTAAGACAGGGAGATATGACGGTTACTCAGTACGAGATGAGGTTTTCAAAGTTAGCTCGACATGCTATTTGGCTGGTTACTACTGAGAGAGAGAGGATCAGGAGGTTTGTTGATGGCCTCACCTACCAGCTTCGGGTTCTCATGACTACGGAGAGGGTGTCAGGTGCTACATTTGAGGAGGTTGTGGATATTGCTCGAGAGATTGAGTCAGTTCGTTGCCAGGAACGCGAGGAGAGGGAGGCCAAGAGGCCTCGAGGTCATGGTAGTTTTGGGGGCGCTCCTTCGAGGGGCCAGTATCAGCACGGAAGAGGTCGTCAGTTCAGGCATGCTCAGTCAGCTCGCCCAGGTTATCGTGGGGCATCATCAGGCCATGGTTCTCACGGTTCTCAGCAGGGTCATTCCTCACTCAGTGCACTTCCAGCCCAGGGTTCATCCCGTGCTCCATCAGTTCAGGATTCTTCTATGCCAGGTGCGTCTACTAGTCATTCCGGTGCTAGGGTTTCCCATCAGTCCCCGTCTCCAACACCCGAGTTTTGCTATGAGTGTGGAGAGATGGGCCACATGTGGAGGCAGTGTCCTCGTCGTCTTGGGGGTTCATCTCAGCAGAGGGGTTAGCCATCAGCCTCAGCCCCAACCACTTCACCACCTACCCACCCAGCTAGGGGTAGAGGACAGTCATCTAGGGGTCGCCCCAGAGGGGGAGGTCGATCCGGTGGTGGTCAGGCCCGCTTCTACTTCCAGCTAGGCCTGATGCGATTGCTTCATATGTAGTGATTACACGTATTATCTCAGTCTGCTGCAGGGATGCTTCTGTGTTATTTGACCCTGGTTCTACTTTCTCTTATGTGTCGTTTATTTTGCCCATTATTTGGATATGCCCTGCGAGTCCCTCGTTTCTTCTGTTCATGCCTCTACGCCAATGGGCAATACAGGTATGGTAGACCATGTGTACCGGTCGTGCGTTGTGTCTATTGGGGGTCTGGAGACCCGAGTGGATCTATTGTTGTTATGTATAGTGGACTTCGATGTTATTCTGGGCATGGACTGGTTATCTCCGTGCCGGGCCATTCTGGACTGTCATGCTAAGACAATGACCTTGGCTATGCCTGGTGTGCCACGGATTGAGTGGCGAGGTTCGACCGATTATGTTCCCAGCAGAGTTATTTCTTTCTTAAAGGCCCAGCGTATGGTTGGAAAGGTTGTCTTTCATATCTAGCCTTTGTGAGGGATGTTAGTGCAGAGACTCCCAATATTGATTTTGTTCCAGTTGTGAGGGATTTTTTCGACGTATTTCCTGCAGACCTGCTGGGTATGCCAACGAACAGGGATATAGATTTTGGTATTGACCTGGTGTCGGGCACCACTCAGCCAATTTTCGTTCCACCATATAGTATGGCACCAGCAGAGTTGAAGGAGTTAAAGGAGCAGCTTCAGGAACTCCTGGATAAGGGGTTCGTTCGTCCTAGTATGTCACCGTGGGGTGCGCCGGTTCTCTTTGTGAAGAAGAGGGATGGCACGATGAGGATGTGCATTGATTACAGGCAGTTGAACAAGGTAACAATTAAAAACAAGTATCCTTTGCCTCGTATTGATGATTTGTTCGACCAGCTTCAGGGAGCGAGAGTATTCTCCAAGATTGATCTCCGTTCGGTTATCACCAGCTAAATATCAGGGACTCAAAAATTCTTAAGACAACTTTCAGGACCCGATATGGTCATTATGAGTTCTTGGTGATGTCTCTCGGGCTAACCAATGCCCCAGCAGCGTTCATGTACTGATGAACAGTGTGTTCCAGCCGTATCTCGACTCGTTTGTCATAGTCTTCATTGATGATATTCTGGTGTACTCGCATAGTCAGGAGGAGCACGCGGAACATTTGAGAGTGGTGTTGCAGAGATTGAGAGAGGAGAAGCTTTATGCAAAGTTCTCCCATTGTGAGTTTTGGCTCAGTTTAGTGGCTTTCTTGGGGCACGTGGTGTCCAGCGAGGGTATTCAGGTTGATCCGAAGAAGATAAAGGCGGTTCAGAGTTGGCCCAGATCATCCTCAGCCATAGAGATTCGTAGCTTCCTTAGTTTAGCGGGTTATTACCGCCGGTTTGTTCAGGGATTTTCATCTATCGCATCGCCCTTGACCAAGTTGACTCAGAAGGGTGCTCCATTTCAGTGGTCGGATGAGTGTGAGGAGAGCTTCCAGAAACTTAAGACCGCCTTGACCACAACACCAGTATTGGTGTTGCCATCAGCTTCAGGTTCATATACAGTGTATTGTAATGCTTCGAGAGTGGGTATTGGATGTGTATTTGATGTAGGAGGGTAGAGTTATTGCTTATGCTTCTCGTCAGTTGAAGCCCCATGAGAAGAACTACCCTGTTCATGATTTGGAGTTGGCTGCCATTGTCCACGCATTGAAGATTTGGAGGCATTATTTGTATGGTGTGTCTTGCGAGGTATTTACTGATCATCATAGCCTCCAACACTTGTTCAAGCAGAAGGATCTCAATTTGAGGCAGGGGAGATGGTTGGAGCTACTAAAGGATTAATATACTATTATCTTGTATCATCCGGGGAAGGCCAATGTGGTGGCCGATACTTTGAGCCGAAAGGCGGTGAGTATGGGGAGTTTGGCATATATTCCTGTTGGGGAGAAACCTCTTGCAGTTGATGTTCAGGCCTTGGCCAATCAGTTCGTGAGGTTGGATATTTCAGAGCCCAGTCGGGTTTTAGCTAGCGTGATTTCTTGGTCCTCATTATTTGATCACATCAGAGAGCGCCAGTATGATGATCCTCATTTGCTTGTCCTCAAGGACAGGGTTCAGCACGACGATGCCAAAGATGTGACCATTGGTGATGATGGGGTATTGAGGATGCAGGGCCGGATATGCGTGCCCAATGTGGATGGTCTTCTAGAGTTGATTCTAGAGGAGGCTCATAGCTCGCGGTATGCTATTCATCCGGGTGCCGCGAAGATGTATCAGGATCTTAGATAGCATTATTGATGGAGGATAATGAAGAAGGACATTGTAGGATTTGTAGCCCCGTGCCTCAATTGTCAGCAGGTGAAATATGAGCATCAGAGACCGGGTGGCTTACTTCGGCAGAAGGATATTCCAAAGTGGAAGTGGGAGCGGATCGCCATGGACTTTGTAGTTGGGCTCCCACGAACTTTGAAGAAGTTCAATGCTATCTAGGTGATTGTGGATCGACTGACCAAGTCCGTGCACTTCATTCCTGTGTGTACTACCTATTCTTCAGAGCGGTTGGCAGAGATATATATCCGGGAGATTGTTCGTTTGCATGGCGTCCCAGTTTCCATCATTTCAGATAGAGGTACTTAGTTTACTTCGCAGTTTTGGAGGTCAGTACAGCGAGAGTTGGGTACTCAGGTTGAGTTGAGCACAACTTTTCACCCTTAGACGGACGGGCAATCCGAGCGCACTATTCAAATATTGGAGGACATGTTGCGCGCTTGTGTCATTGATTTTGGAGGGTCATGGGATCAGTTCCTACTGCTCACAGAGTTTGCTTATAACAACAGTTACCAGTCGAGTATTAAGATGGCTCCATATGAGGCTTTGTATGGGAGGCGGTGTGTCGGGCGAGGCCAGACTATTGGGTACAGATTTGGTGCAGGATGCTTTAGACAGAGAAAAGGTGATTCAGGAGAGGCTTCGTACAGCGCAATCGAGACAAAAGAGCTATACTGACAGGAAGGTTCGGGATGTGTCCTACATGGTTGGTGAGAAGGTTTTGTTGAAGGTTTCACCCATGAAGGGTGTTATGAGAGTTGGAAAGAATGGTAAATTGAGTCCACAGTTCATTAGGCCTTTTGAGGTACTTCGGAGGATTGGGGAGGCAGCTTATGAGCTTGCTTTGTCACCCAGCTTGTCGAGTGTGCACCCGGTATTTCATGTTTCTATGCTCCGGAAGTATATTGGGGATCCGTCTCATGTTATGGATTTCAGCACGATTCAGTTAGAGGGTGATCTAACTTATGATGTGGAGCCAGCAGCTATTTTGGAGCGTCAGGTTTGAAAATTGAGATCAAAGGATATAGCTTCACTGAAGGTGCAATGGAGAGGTCGACTCATGGAGGAGGCTACCTGGGAGACCGAGCGGGAGATGTGGAGCAGATATCCTCACCTGTTTGAGGCTTCAGGTACATTTCTTGACTCATTCGAGGACGAACATTTGTTTAAGAGGGGGAGGATGTAACGACCAGGCCGGTCGTTTCATGAGTTACCGCTCTGTTTCCCCCATTTCTGCTTCATATTGCTTTGTTTATTGGTTCTATGTATGATCGGGTTGGTTAGCTCGGGTTCGGAAAGGTTTTGGTAAGGTTTGAGACACTTAGTCTCTTTTAAGAAAGCTTAAGTTAGAAAAGTCAACTGGATGTTGACTTATGTGTTAGAGGGCTCGGATGTGAATTCCGATGGTTCGGATAGCTTCGAGAGGTGATTTGGGACCAAGGAGCGTGATCAGAATGTGTTTTGGAGGTCCGTAGTAGATTTAGGCTTGAATTGGCGAAAGTGGAATTTTGGCGTTTTCCGGTTGATAGGTTTTGACCAATGAGCGTGATCGGAATGTGTTTTCCGGCTGAAGTTTCCCATTGCTGTCACAACCGCACCTGCGGCTAGGGGACCGCAGGTGCGGTCTCGCAGAAGCGAGATTTGAATCGCAGAAGCGGAAAGGGGCTGGGAAGGCAGAAACCGCAGAAGCAGTTGGAGAACTGCACCTGCGATGGCGCAGGTGCGGATTGGGAGTCGCAGATGCGGAAATTGGAAGTTTAAGTGATTTTCGCAGAGCGCACCTGGGACCGCAGGTGCGGGCTTGAGACCGTAGAAGCGGTTTAGCTGGGGCAGAACGTATAAGTTATTTCCTTCGCGATTTTTGAGCTATTCCATCATTTCTAAGTCGGTTCTTGGAGCTTTTTGGGCGATTTGAAGAAGGATTTCAAGGGGAATTCATTGAGGTAAGGATTTTGGACCTAAAACTCATTTCTATGGTATTAATTCACGGATTAGAGCTGTAATTAATGGAATTTAAGGGTTAAAAGTTGGGGAAACTAGGGCTTGGAAACCTAGGCCTATGATTGAGGATTTGAAGGACCATTGTGGTCGGATTTTAGAACTTTTGATATGCATGAATTCGTGGGGAGATAAGGAGTCTAATGATGCAAAATTTGTCGAATTCCAAGATCTGGGCCCGGGGGTCGGGTTTAGTTAATTTCGGGAATTTGGTTGTTTTTCGATTGTTTTCGAGTGGGGTTTGTCCCTTTAGCATATTGTGATGGTTACGTTTTGATTTTTCTTAGATTTGGAGCATCCAGAGGCCGATTCGAGGGGCAAAGGCATTGCGAGCTAGAGTTTGGGCCGGATTGAGGAGAGTAATGTTGTCCTGAGGGTATGAAACCCCGGATTACACAGCGTTAGGCTATGTTGAGGTGACGCACACGCTAGATGACGAGCGTGGATTCATGCACCATTGGGGATTGTGACTAGGTCCACCCCGAATGACTTTTTTACTGCGTATTTGATTGCAAATTGTCTGATATTATTATATTTTGGGCTAAATGCCATATTTGGCTTCATGCCAACTGTTTGGACCCTTAGGGGATATTTACTGCTATTTTCCTCACTGTTTTGACTTTATACTTGCACTCAGCCATACTATATTTTACTGTAGTCATAACTCAGCCATGCTTACTCTGTTTTAAACCCTTTAAATGATATTTTAAAAGATATTTTGAGCTGAGCATCATGTTTTACTGTTTCTCGAGTGGCTTATGAGATTCTGACTGAGTAAGGCCGAGGGCCTGTGTTATGAGGATACTTTGGGTCGGGCTGTACGCTGCAGTAGTGATACACTGATTATGATTATGAGGCCGAGGGCCTGAGATTGTACGCCATGAGGTGGCTTGTTGATATGAGGCCGAGAGCCTATGTGATTATGCCACGAGATGGCTTGATATTGCGCTTGGGCCGTAAGGGGCCCCTCCCGATGTTTTTACACCCCCAGTGAGCGCGGGCACCTATTGTGATATGAGATAGAGCCCGAGGGGCTGATATTGTTCTATGTTAATGCCCGAGGGGCTAATTCGTTTGTTATTGTGCCCGAGGGGCAGTTTTTATGTGTTTACCTTTTCTAGCCGCTTTTCCTTTATTTATTTAACTGCTTAAAAGATGCTTTATGAGATTACACTGTTTAATTGTATTTACTGATTTTATTCTGCCTCTTATAGCTTAATGTTGTGTTTAACGTGATTTGTATGCTCGGTCTTCATTTATGGTTATTACTCACTGAGTTGGAGTACTCACTTTACACCCTGCACCCATGTGTGCAAATTCGGGCGCTACAGGTCCTGCTTGCGAGGGTTGAGAGCTGTCCAACAGATTTCGGAGATTCACTAGGTAGCTACCCGGCGATTCGCAGCCCAGTGCATTCTCCCTCTATCTTATTTCCTTCTGTTTCAGTTATGTAGTAGTGGAGTAAACTTTCAGACTTGTAGTATTATTTTAGATGCTCATGACTGGTGACACCCCGATGTCTGGCTGAGTTTTATTCCGCAAACTATTTTTGTTACCTTATTTTGGGATTTTATTCCGTTAATGACTTAGTATTTATGATTTTAATTGCTTTGAGATGAATTGGGAGTGTGTCGGCTGGCCTTGTCTTCACGAGAGGCGCCATCACGACTGGATCCGGGTTTAGGGTCGTGACATAAATTTGGTGCTCAACTGGGAGAAATGTCATTTCATGGTCGAGGAAGGCATTGTTGTAACGGCCCGACCCCTCGTTACGGGAGTTACCGCCCCGTTTTCCCCGTTTTATGCTTCTATATGTTTCATTATACGTGTTTGGAGAATTTGAAGTAATTCGGATAGAGTTGGTTAGACATGAGACAATAAGTCTATTTAGGATAAGGTTAGTTTGGAAAAGTCAACCAAAAGTTGACTTATGAGTTAGAAGGCTCGGAATGGATTTCCGATGATTCGACCAATTTCGGGAGATGATTTGTGACTTAGGAGCGCAATCGGAACTGAATTTGGAGGTCCGGTGTGGAATTAGGCTTGAATTGGCTAAGGTTGAATTTTGGCGGATTCCGGATGGTAGGTGAGATTTTGATCCGAGGGTCAGAATGGAATTCCGAGATTTGCAGTAGCTGCATTAGGTGATTTTGGATATGCGTGCAAAGTTTCAGATCATTCGGAGGTGTTTAGGTCGGGTTTTAGATCAAATGCAAGTTTCGAAAGTTTTAGTTTAACTTAGGCTTGAATCCGTGGTAATTCGATGATTTTGGTGTTTATGATAGTGTTTTTATGTTACGAGCAAGTTCGAATGAAGTAATAGAACATATCTGTGCATTTGGTTGAGGTCCCGAGGGCCTCGGGGTGAATTAGGGTGGTTAAACGAGAGTTTTGAGGTGTATTGCAGGTCAGATTTTTGCTGTCATCTGGTGTCTCTGCTTCTGCGGAAAGGGACCGCAGAAGCGGGTACGTGGTCGCAGAAGCGGTCGTTGGCCGGCTAGGGAAAATTCCGCAGAAGCGGAAGGTGGCTCGCACCAGCGGGTCCGCATAAGCGGACACTGTACCGCAGAAGCGGTTTTGAGGGAACCGCAGAAGCGGACTTCGCGTCGCATAAGCGAAGTCCGGGTTTCTAAGTGAAGATCGCAAAAGCAGAAATGTGGCCGCAGAAGCGGTCCCGCATAAGGGTTTTAAAATAATATTTCATCCGCGACCCTTTCATATTTTTCCTCCATTATTGACGTTCTTAAGAGCTTTGAACAAGGAAATTCGAGGGTTTTGACTGAGAATCACTTGGAGGTAAGTCTCTTGGCCTAATTACTCGAGTTTATGGTACATTTATCATAGAAATCAGTAGAATTTCATCAAAAACGGGTCAAGCTAGGGCTTGGAAAGCTGTGATGTAAAAAATGGAATTTGGAGAGTCAAACGAGCTCTCATTTTGGTAAACTTTATATGCACGGACTCGTGGCGAGACGAGGAATCTGTTGGCGTGATTTTCGGAATTTTTCGAGAAGTGGGCCCGGGGCTCGGGTTTTACCAACTTCGGGAAATTATAGTACTTTTCGAGTATTTTTGATTGGGTTATGTTTCTTTAACCCATATTTATGTATTCGTTGTGATTTTGACTAGATTCGACGCGCGAGGAGGTCGATACGAAAGGAAAAGGCATTGCGGACCATTCTACGGCCGGATAGAGGTGAGTAGTTGGTGTATATGATGGCCCGAGGGTTTGAAACCCCGGCTTATCACATTGTGACGCTATTGTAGGGCGTGACTCGCACCCCATGGCAGGTGCGGGATTGGTTATGACTGGGGATTGAGACTTAGTCCATCCCGAACAAGAATGTTTCTATATTGGCGACTGATACGCACCCTGTATTGAATATATCTGGGCTTATTGCCGTGTTTGGGGCCTTGTGCCGATCTGTAGCATCCTTAGAGGATGAATGTCATTGTGATAGCATGCTTTGTATAATCATTGATCCCAGTCCTGTGTTTAATCACTGTTATGAAACGCTAAGTCACTTTTCCTGAAGTTAAATATCTAAAGTATATTCTTCTTAATAAATTGGAAATTGGGAAATTAATTAAATCTGTTACGTGACTCATATGCATATTGTGGACTGAGTATGGATCGGGCTGCACGCCGCAGCGAATGGTATGATTATATTGCGCTTGGGCTGAAGGAGCCCCTCCGGAGTCTGTACACACCCCCAGTGAGCACCGTCGACGTTAAATGGATCGGGCTATACGCCACAGCGTGTTCATGTGCATTGCATTGCATCCTTACATTTTTACTTGACTGTTATATTTGAAGTTGTTTTGCTGTTGGTTCGTAGTAAGGTGTAGGACTGTTAGTTTTAGCTTTTCTTTGTGGTATTTCGTGGATTTCTTATCTTCAGACATTTTATATGCTTATTACTCACTGAGTCGGTAGTACTCACCCCTACTCCCTGCACCTTGTGTGTAGATTCAGGTACACCGGAGGCTTAGCTGAGCAGTCTTTGTTTCCCAGAGCTTATCAGAGTCGTTGAGGTAGCTGCTTGACGTTCGCAGGACCTGACTACTCTTCCTATTTCAGTTTTATTTATATATACATTTCCAGACTTGAGTATTTTCGTTCAGATATTGTTATTCAGATTGTTTTAGAGGCTCTAGACTCGTGACCCCAGGTCTTTGGGAGCGTTTTATCAGACTTCGTATTTTTCTCAGTATTATTCTATTCTAAATATTGGATTATTATTCTAAAACTATTATAATCTCTTTAGATTGTCGGTTTGAGGTTTGCGATTAAATTTGGGAACGATTGTGGTCTGGCTTGCCTAGCAATATTGTTGGGCGCCATCACGACCGGGTTTGGGGTCGTGACAATTGTCCTTGGCCACAAGATATCAAAGGATGGACTTGAAGTTGACAAGGCAAATATCGAGGTGATTTCTAAACTTTCACCTCCAACTTCGGTAAAAGTTGTGCGGAGTTTCTTAGGCCACGCAGGGTTTTACTAGCACTTCATCAAAATTTTTCTAAGGTGGTGAATCCTTTGTGCAAGATTCTTGAGAAGGATGCTAAGTTTAACTTCAATGATTGTTGCATGAGAGCTTTTGAATTGTTAAAGTTCAAGTTGACAACTACTCTCATCATGTGCGATGCAAGTGACCTAGTAAGACCATGAATGGTGCCCAAGTCAACTATACCGTTACGGAGAAAGAGCTCCTTGTCATTGTGTTTGCAATTGAGAAGTTTCGACCGTACTTGATGGGTGAAAAAGTTATTGTCCACACGGATCATGCCACAATTTGTTATCTTATGAGCAAGAAAGACTCCAAAGCTCAGTTGATGAGATGGGTATTTTGTTGCAAGAGTTTGATATTGACATCCAAGATAGAAAGGGAGTGAAAATCAAGTGGCGGACCACTTGTCTTGTTTGGAGGAGGAGGGGAGGCCACATGATGTCCTTGAAATCAATGACTCCTTCCCTCCTGAGCAACTTTTGGCTATTTCATTGAAAGAGGTGCCATGGTTCGCGGATCTAGCAAATTTCCTTGTGTGTGGAGTCATCCTGAATGGGTTCTCTTCAAACCAAAGGAAGAAGCTCAAACGGGATTATCAATATTATTATTGGGATTAACCATACTTCTTTCGGATTTCTACGGATGGGGTGATTAGAAGATGTGTACCGGAAGAAGAACAAAGTGAAATTCTTGGGGTTTGTCATTCTTCGCCATATGGTGGTCATCATGGTGGAGCGAGAACGACAACCAAATTGCTTAGTCGTAGTTTCTGTTGGCCTACTCTTTACAAGGATGCAAGTGAGTTAGTGCAAAGATATGATGAATGTCAACGGGCCGGTGGAATCTCAAAAAATAAATGAAATGCCAAAGATGTTCATTTTTGTAGTTCACGTAATTTTTATCATTTTACCGTGAAATTTATATTTTATACAAAAATAAATAAATCACGGGTTTTGTATGAGTACCATATTTTACTCTGTTTATCTAATGGGATTTATGATTTCAAAAATAATAAAATGAGTAACTAAGTTGATTAATCACCGTTGGCTTGCCTGAGGCGTTAGGGGCCATCACGCCCTATAAGAGATTTTGGGTCGTGACACTTCAATACCTAAAAAGTGACTCAAAGGTCTAAGATCATTCATAGCAAATTCATGCCCCAGATTTTGCACTACTTCCCCTATCTGCCTTGAGTTGCTTCCTGTTACAATTATATCATCTACATATAACAGAAGTGATATTGTACCTTCTCCATCATGGAGAGTAAATAAGGCAGAATCAGCTTGACTACATTTGAAACCAAAATGAAGTAGGAATAGACTAAATCTCTCAAACCAAGCTTTGGGAGCTTGTTTGAGGCCATATACATATAGTGCCTTCTTCAAGAGACAGACATGGTCATGATACATTAGATCAGTGAAGCCTGGTGGTTGAGTCATATAAACGTCTTCTTGTAGATGACCATGTAGGAAGGCATTCTTAATATCTAGTTGCCTAATGGGCCAATGTAAAGTGACAATAATAGAGAGAATAACTCTTATAGTTGTAGCTTTAACTACTAGACTGAAGGTTTATTCAAATTCAATCCCTTCAAGTTATGAGTACCCTTTAGCAAATAGCCTTGATTTGTGTCTTTCTATTGATCCATCTGGCTTTGTTTTTGTTTCAAACACCCACTTATATCCTGCTACATTCATTATTGAAGTTCTGGGAACTAGTATCCAAGTTTCATTTTGATGTAAACCTACTAAACCAGCGAGGGAAACTAAGAGCTTCTTTTATAGTCTTAGATTCTTCTGGTTTTGTTTGTACCACAACTAGTGAGGTGTGAGTTATAGGAAGCGACTTAGCTTTGAATCTGGTGACCATTTTATGTCCTTGAGCAGTGATTTCGAGTTCAGAACTATGTCTTCTGCTGAAGGTGCTTCATCTTGGGCATTGAAGAAGTGTGACAGGTCCACTTCTAGCTGTAATCCTTTTGGATCTGTCACTGTGAACTGCATAAGTGTTTCATCTAAACCAGTGAGGGAAACTAAGAGCTTCTTTTATAGTTTTAGATTCTTCTGGTTTTATTTGTACGACAGCTAGTGAGGTGTGAGTTATAGGAAGCGACTTATCATTGAATCTGGTGACCATTATGTCCTTGAGCAGTGATTTCGGGTTCAAAACTATGTCTTCTACAGAAGGTGCTTCATCCTGGGCATTGAAGAAGTGTGACAGGTCCACTTCTAGCTGTAATCCTCTTGGATTTGTCACTGTGAACTGCATAGGTGTTTTATCTAAGTGAGAGGCCTCTGAATGAAATTCATCAGTGTCTGAGTTTTGCATGTCTGCAGAGGGCTCAGAAACACTGATTGTGACCTCCACAACCTTATCCTGATCCAACTCCACAGCATCACTATGATCAGCAATTGGAGCCGCTGTTTGAGCAGTAACACCATCATCCTTATCATTTGAAACATCAGTTGCAACAACATCATGATCAGCTCCCAACACTTCACCTACAGTAGTAGGGTCTGATGAACCAGACATAGCCTGTGATTTTGAGAAAAATTCAAAAAAGGTGGCCATATGACTAGAGTCATTTGGTGCACTGTCAGTCTTGTTTTCCTGCACATAGGGAAGTGTTAGTTCATCAAAGACAACATGTCTTGACACAAAGACATTCCTTGTGGTTGGATGATAACACCTATAGCCTTTATGCAAACTGTTGTAACTAATGAACACACATGGATATGACTTAGGTGAGAACTTGTATTTTCCCTTTAAGGCAAACACCTGCACCCAAACACTTTCAAACTGTTGTAATCAGGGTGTGAACCATGCAATTTGTGAAATGGTGTTTCCGTTTTAAGCATAGATGATGACAATCTATTTATCAAGAATACTGCTGTGAGAAATGCTTCAACCCATAAATATTAAGGTAACCTAGCATGTAGTAGTAGTGTCAATCCAGTTTCCACTACACGTCTATGTTTACTTTCTACAATGCCAGTTTGCTCAGGAGTGTGAGGACATGAAATATGTCTTACAATGCCACAGTCTTCTAAGTACTTAACAAATTCAAAACTTGAAAATTCACCTCCACCATCACATTGAAATATCTTGATACTCTTTGAATACTATTTCTCAAACATTTTGTGGAATTTGACAAATGTTTCAAAGAAGTCAGATTTTTATAAAGGATACAACCAAGTATATCTACTGTAATCATCAACAAATAAAGCATAGTATTTCATATGTTGGGAAGATTCAATAGGAACAGGATCCCATAAGTCACAGTGAATTTTCAATAGAGGTTCATTCTCAACTTTATTTCTCAACTTGAATGATAGTTTAAAACCTTTTCCCATTTGACAACTAACACAAACTGTAGGGGTTTTATTCCAACATCTGACATTCATAGACTTATTATTACTAAGTACATATAAGGACCTAGAATTTGGATGCCCAAGTCTGGCATGCCAAATAACACTAGAGCTTCTCCTTGTCTGTGTTACGCTCAAAGCAAGCAGGTTGTCCACCTTCAAGGAATATATCTCTTTCCTCTTTTAGCACCCTTGGCCATCAGTTTCCCTGTCCTCTTGTCCTTTACAACAAAAGATGATTCATCAAACTCAATGGAGTAGCAATTATCTCTAGAAATCTTACTTACAGATAACAAATTCTTTTTGAGCTTAGGAACTACTAGCACTTCACTCATCCTTAAACTAGAAATTGTTCCTTTTCCAACTTGTGTGATATCCAGTTCTTGTCCATTTCCTACTACAAATTTTATCATTTCCGTTGTAAGGTTTAAGGTTGAATAAGTTACCTGAATTGTTGGTCATATGAGTGCTTGCTCCAGAATCCATATAGTGAGCATTGTCTCCACCACTCTGATTGTTCACATTGAGTGTAGCAAGAGCCTGTGACAAACCTTCTGGTGCTTGATAGGAGAAGTCCCATCTATAGAAGCACTTTATTACATTGTGATTATTCCTACCACATATCTGGCAGGTTGATGATCCTGTGGTTTCCTGTCCCTTAGCAGCATTTCCAGATCCATGAGTGTTTTGATTGTTGTTTTGTTCAGCAGGCTTGAAGCCTCTACCTCTTGAACTGTAGTTCATGTTACCTTTTCTGTTTGAGAAACTTCCTCTACCTCTGTTGTATGTCCTTTGTGCTGCAAATGTCATATTGTGATTCACTTGTTGTGGATCATCTCCTTCATCCGCTCGGAGATTAAAGCTTCTTAGGGAAGTGACCAACTGGCTCAGAGTTGGATAAGGTGATTTGCCAAGCATCACTATCCTAAAAGTTTTATATTTAGGACCCAAACCACTAGAAAAGTTGATGACCTTGCAATCATCATCTACAGGATTGTGTATGGCAGTCAAGCCATCACAAATGCCATTGAATTCCTTCAGATACTCATCGATGGTTCTACTACCAAGCTTGATGGTTTGAAGTTGTTACTTCAACTGGAACTCCTTGTCCTTTATTGCCTGCAAAATAGGTTTCTTCCAAGCATTCCTACATCTGTTTAGCAGTCGTGCATCCCACAATAAGATACATGCTCTCTTCTGACATTGTCCCAGATATCCAACTCCTTAACAACATATCTTTTTTAGCCCAGTCATCACCAGTATCAGTATTTTTATCACTGTCCTTATCATTACTTTCACTGGTGCCTTCTATGTTTATAATTTCTTACTTTCCTTCAATGAGATAGTTCAACCTCATTACTTGAATAAGTTGCATCATTTGTGTTCTCCATATCAGATAGTGAGAAGGCTTCAATTTCACATGACATAAAGCAATGAGATGATGAAGAGAGGTTGTTGAAAAGGTGTTGGAAGCCATATGGACAGAGTTGATATTGTGTAGTAATGAGTTTTGGTAGCGGGATTGGCTTCAAAGAAGCTCTGATATCATGTGAAATTACGATGCAGATGCAATGTCAAGAAGGCAGTGTATTGATGTATTTTCAATTACACGAGTGCTATGTATTTATACAGACTATTGATCCTATATTTTTGGCTATACAACATAGAGTAGGACTTTTATAGGATAGCTATTACAAAGAGTCCTAATTCTTGTAAACTAAGACCACTACTAGAAATATAGCATTTTCCCATCGAAATTTCCCACAAAAAAATTTTTAGTGGCAATTCCCACCGAAATGCAATGGGAAAATTAAAATATCCGTTCCAGAAAAAATAAATAACATTTCCCATTGACTATCCGCGGGAAATATTTGGCGCAAAAATGCGCGTATTTTAGTTCCCTCTGATTCAGTGGGAAAATTTATTAAAAAATAGTTATATAAAAGTAAAAAACAATCCCAGAGAAGATAGTGGGAACTTAAACAATAAATAAGAAATGTTTCTAAATATTCCCACAGACTCACTTTGTACGAATTTTTTTGAATTTTAATTTTTTTTTTACAATTATGAAAAAAAATTCCCACAGAACTTTGCCACGGTAGTAGTGGGAAACTTATTATTATTAACGTTTTATAACTTTTCTCTTGGTATATTCATTCACATAAGGTTTTCACTTAGTCTATTTAGAAAAGGGTTTTCACTTAGGCCCCTTATGTCGTCTCTCTCACTTCACGCACAGAGAGTTTTCACTTCATTCCTAGATAAATTGACCTCTCTCTCTCTCTCTCTCTCTCTCTCTCTCTCTCTCTCCCTCTCTCTCTATCTCAGTCACTCACTCACCTGATCGATCTCCTTTTTCGATTTTGAATTCCCCCAAAAAGCTTCGAATTTTAGGGATTTTATAGTGTTTCAAACCCTAGGTTTATAAAGTTAATGCATCCTAAAAATTAAAAAATTTAGGATTGTATGTTGAGTTTGGTCTCCAGTAGTAATGCATCAACAAGATTTCTAGTGCTTCAACGATATTCGGGTTTCTAGTAGTAATGCACCATCGAGATTTACCATTTTGGTTAGCGATGCTATAATGATATTGGATTATGATTTGAACTTTGTCAATATTGTTGGATACATGTGCTTGTAACTATTGCTGGATACATGTACTTGCTTGTATAATTCTGCTTCATCATCTTCTTATATTGACATACCCGATGACAATGACATTGGGAGGTGCTCTAACGATGTTGTTCAACAGGACTATTGTTTGTGAAAAAACTAATTTTTTAAATGTAAATTGTGAATTTTTGTTTGGTTTTTTTAGTTAGATCAGATGCATTCTCAGTAAAATGGGGTAGCTTGGTAGATTTTTGTTTCATAACGTGTAAGTTTGTTTTGCTGGTAGTAATTTAAGGTGAATTTCTTCTCATACAATGGACTTGGATTAGTATCAGAATTACGTGGATTTCGGAAGTAGATTATTTATTTGATTAATTAGTTGGATTAGTAACGAAATTACGTGGATTTCGAAATTGAATTGTGTAATTGATTAATTAGTCTTTTGAAAATACATATTCTCCCCGTTTTTATGGTCACGCAGAATCTAAACTAACTTAGATATTTTTTAATTGGGGAGGAGGGGGAAAGAGCATGTATCCATGCCTTGTATAAAAGATGGCATAATTAACTATTGCTTCTGTTCGCATTCGCCAGGTTTAAGATTCTTACATGGTAAATCAAGTTTCAAACCTTTTTATATAAATAACATGACTCTTGGTTTATTTCAAAAGTAGACAATGTATTTACTTTTATAGCATATTTAAAATTTAAACATGATTTTTCAAAATAAATACTAAAGCACAAATTAATGATTAGTTACCTAATTTACCAAAAGAGTAGTACCAAAAAATAAGAGCAAGAAACCTTTTCTCTTCCAATTCTCCCTTTCTGTTTCGCAAATCCCTCCCCCATTCGTCCGGTTTCATCACCATTTTTCATCCTTCCAATTCCGAAATAAGTACTTTTTTCCTCAAACTTCTTTATTTAATATTTTATCTTGTTATTGTGTAATAGATGGAACGAGATCGTAGATGGATGTACGACATAAATCATCCTAATTGTGGGGGATTGAAGGAAGAATTTGTAGAAGGTGTTAAAGGATTTATTGCTTATGCAAAAATACTTCCTGAATTCTGTAATGAAGAAACGATTAGATGTACTTGTGCTAAGTGTAATTGTATAAAGTTATTGATACCGGAGGATGTTAAAGTTCATCTTTATAGAAAGAGGTTTAGAGAAAATTATTATGTGTGAACGCTTCATGGAGATAACTATAGTAATTTGGCTGATGTTGACTTTCAGAATCTTACTGGTTGTGAGAGTGATACATTCATTGAGAATAATCAAATGCATGAAATGGTGTCGAATGCTTTTGGGATACACCCAGGAATTCAATCCCAACATAATATTGATGAGTCACCCAATGATGAGGCAAAGCACTTTTATGAATTATTAGAGGCGGCTAGTCGTCCACTCTATGAAGGCTCAATGCACTCGGAGTTGTCTGTTGCAGTTAGATTACTAACTATCAAATCGGATTGGAATATTTCTCAAGCAGCCATGAATGCTATAATTAGGCTTATGGGTGAAGTTAGTCCGAAAATTAACTTACCCAGTGATTACTATAAGGCTAAGAAGTTAGTTTCCAAGTTAGGACTTTCCTCAACAAAAATTGATTGTTGTGAAAAAGGTTGTATGTTATATTATAAAGATGATGTGACTTCAGAAGCGTGCAAATTTTGTGGATCGTCTAATTTTAAGGAAGTCACAAATGTCAAAGCAAAGAAAGTTCCAATTAAGAGGATGCATTACCTACCTATTATACCAAGGTTAAAGAGGTTTTATGCATCAATGAGTTCCGCTCCTCATATGAGATGGCACTACAAAAATAGAAGGGCGCCTGGTGTTTTGTGTCATCCTTTAGATGGAGAAGCGTGGAAGCATTTTGATAGGATGTATCCTGACTTCGCCTAATGAGCCAAAGAAATGTCAGGTTGGGTTTGTGTGCAGATGGATTCACTCCTTTTTCTGTCTCTACTGCACCATATTCGTGTTGGCCTATTTTTGTTACACCGTTTAATCTTCCACTAGAGATGTGTATGACAAGTTCATATTTGTTCCTAACTGGCATAGCTCCGGGTCCATGTAATCCCAAAAGTTTGACTGATGTGTATTTGCATCCTTTGATTGATGAGCTAAAGTTATTGTGGCATGAAGGTGTTGAAACATACGACATATCAACTAAATAAAATTTTAAATTGCGTGCTGCTTTGATGTGGACTATTAATGACTTTCCTGTTTATGGAATGTTATCAGGATGGCCGACTTCCGGAAAGTTAGCTTGTCCTTGCTGTATGGAAGACACAAAAGCATTCACTTTGAAACATGAAGGTAAGAACACATGGTTTTACTGTCACCGTCAGTTTTTGCCAATGGATCATGAGTTCAGGAGAAATACTACTTCATTTATGAAGAATCGAACAGATTATGACGAGCCACTAGCAACCTTGTCGGGGAAAGAAATTTGGGAGAGGGTTAAAAAAATTCCTAAGGTAAAAGAGTCTCCATTGCTTAAACTACCTGGTTATGGTGTTGTGCATAATTGGACTAAACAAAGCATACTTTGGGAGTCCCTTATTGGAAACATAATCTTCTTCGACATAATTTGGATGTCATGCATATTGAGAAGAACTTTTTTGATAACATATTTCATATTGTAATGGGTGACAAGAATAGGACAAAAGATAACTTGAAGGCCAGGATGGACTTACAGGAATACTGTAGGCAAAGAGAATTAGAACTACGACAAGAAAATAACAGGATGGTGAAGCCTAAAGCCAGTTATTCATTCAAAATGGATGACAAACGAAAGATCTGTGATTGAGTTCGAAATTTGAGAATGCCCGATGTTGACACCCAATTTTTTTCTCATTATATATATATATATATATATATATATATATATATATATATATATATATATATATATATATATATATATATACATACTTTCATAATAGTGCATATACATCATCATTTTGATTTACGAGCACACACAAGCATTTTTACAATTTTTCGTAATTTTTTAAAAGCTTTAAATTAATTTATTTCTGCATTTTATTATACAAATATCCAATAATTACCCTCCAAATTATTTTTATGATGGTTTAATCATCCAAATTTATCATTTACACCAGTATGAGGTCTTAGAATTTTCAGTAATTACATTTGCATTTTTTAAGGCTAAATTGCATATTTTTGCAATAATAACCCATATGCATATAATTATATTATTTATACAGATAATAACTTTTTTTATTTTTATAATATTAAGTAATTATTTTTAATCGTCTCTATGCACAAGTGATATTTTTGCGATTTATTTATTACTTTTATAAATTATTTATTTGATTAAAATTGGGTATTTAAAATCTGGCCCTAATTTCATCCTAATTTCGGACCTAACTACCCAGACCTTGGTCCAATAACCCCCAGCCCAATTCTAAACGACCCAACCCAGTCCAAAACCGACCCAACCTCTCTTCAAATCCCAGCCGTTGATCAAAAATGATCAACGGCTCACAAGCGCCTCCCCCCTTTCCTTATATCACTCGACCCCAAACCTTAACCCCATTCCCTCCAAATCCGTCGTCTCTCTATCCTCTCCTCTCTGAAGAACCCTAACCCGCCGTCTCCCAAAAAAATCTCTCATAATCCCTCTTCTAATGGGATTTTCTTCACATTCACTTACCATATCCATATATTTTCATTACTGGGTAATTCTCTATGGTGTTACCTAGTACTTGCCTAAACATGGAAAGTACTCTTACTTTGATTTAGTCCGATTGACTTCCATCTCTTGAATCTGGACGATATTGCGTCCGCACGCATTTATTTTACACCGTGTGAGTCCGATTTTGTTCATATTTTGCTGATTCGTGTTTAACCCTAAAGCTAGGGTTGACAGATTTTCTTTGATTCGAACTAAAATTGGTTCAAGCCTTTGATTTTAAGTATTATCTCGTCTATATTTACCCTATTATGTGTAAATTTGTTTATTTCTTCTTTTACTTACCCTAAATTAGGGTTTCAGGTCCTTTTAAATCGAACCAAATCTGGTTCGATCCTTTGGTTTTGAATAGGATTTCTGTCTATGTTCATTTTATTCTATGCAGCATAAGATCTTTTACCTTGTATTTCTGCCGATTTGTGTACTTTACCTAAAATTAGTGTTTTGAAATTTCCTCTTTTCCTTACTGATTTCGATTGCTTTCCTTTCTAGTATTTAACTGTGATTTTCCATGTTTATGTGTTCAATTCCTACACTATATAAACCCTTCCACCTTTCCCCTTAAAGAACGAAAAAGTCACTAAGAAAACTACAAAACTATGTTGTGTGCTCTTTGCTTTTGAATAATCTTGTTCTGCACTTCAGTTCCTGGCCGGCTGAAAGCCAAGGCTAGAAATTCTGAGTTCTTGCTCTTTTGGTGATATTCACATACTGTGGGATCCTTTCTTTCTTGTTTCATTTGAACTGGTGAGTTACAAAACTTTTGCCATTTCATTTACACTTTCCTGACAATAACATGTGTTTTCACTTCTGAAGATTATTGCTCGATATGTTTCCGGCTTGTTCTAACTGTCCTACTTCAATTCTTGACTTTGCCAATCTAAGTGTCATTACGTTTATGCTTTGAAACATGTTTAGACCTACTTGGAGTTGGTTAATTCGCTTAGACTCTGTCTAGCCTATGTGTTACTGATAACCACCTCTTGAAAGTTTAAGTTTGCTGCTAGCCCTCCTATCCTTTTTTAGTTGACTAAGCATGAATGTATTCTTCAAGTAAGTATCCAGTCTGTTTCTGAATTTGCTGTGATGTATCTTGTTTGATCCTGTTCTGACTTCCCAGTGAATTCCCTAAGTAGTTCTCAGCATATTAGGTCCTATTGCTAATGGATATGATTTCTTCTTGTGACACTAGCTTTTTGTACTTAACATAATCTGAATTCTTTCTTCTCTCACCATAAATCTGTCTTGTAATTTGGCTTGTTAACATGTGCATTATGTGATCAAACTCATTTCCTAAAATTTGGTTAAGTTTGTCTTAAATCCAAGCATGTCTGCTATCTTTTGTGTGCTTAATTTGGTTCTGCCCTTCAGTGGTGTCCCCTGTTGATACCCAATTTTTCCCTATGTATTTTTACATGCAAATACTTTCAAAATAGCATATACAAGTATGCCCAAGCGTTTAGTATTTTTTTCCTAATTTTTAAAGGATTTTTTAAATCAATTTATTGCCCATTTTAGCAGTACAAAAACCAATAATTATTCTCAAAATTATCATTTTGGTGAATAACTTATTTTATTCTCATATTTATACCAAAATACAGATAGGGTAAATTTTTATACATTTCTACAAATTTATTTGGTATTTTAAAAGCTAAATTACATACAATTGCGATTTTAGCCTATTTTAAGAAGTAACAGCATTTTTAATTATAAAATTTATTCCAGTATTTTTAATTTAATGATTATATATTATTAATTAATATAATGCTTTCAATTTGTTTCAAAAAATCATTTTACTATTTTTATAAATTTAAAAGGGAAAAACTGGCTATTTAAAATGTGGCCTCATTTTATTTCAATTATAGCCAAAATTGGTTCCCCTAATTGACCCAATTTCGGACCAGCCCAATTCCATTTAACCCAACCCTTAACCCGTTTCAAAATTACTCGACCCAACCCCTTTTGATCTTGGACGTTGATCTCTGAGATCAACGACCCCTATCCACCTTTCCATAATTAAACCCAAACGACTACCCTAATTCGTTCATTTCCCATCTCTCAGCCGCCTCCAAACACCCCCCCCCTCAAACTCTCTCGAAGGTTCTTGAAACCCTAGCCTCTCTCACCATCTTCAACCACAACCTCACCGGAATCCATGGACTCTCCGGCCATGGATGGCCCGAACCCATCTCTCTCTGCTTTTAAACAAAGTTTCGAGGTCTGACCTCGATGGCATCCGTTCAGATCTTCTCCGATTCAAGGTTCTATGGCCTCTCCGGCCTTGCTCCAGCGTATCAAAGCATTATGAGCCTATCTCTGACTTATTCGACTCAGATCAGACTTTTTCCAAGCCTTTCTCGTTTTAGGGTTCCTCTGAAACCCTAGCTATTCGAGGTTTTCTCTGATTGTTTTCTTAGATTGTTCTATATCTGTGCACTACTGTAGTTTTAAACGTTTTGCCCAATTTTTCTTTCAAAATTATCCTTTAAAACCCCTTCTCTTTGATTTAGGATTTTCTGAAAGGTTCAAAATATTTTTCCGACTTGTCTTTTCCTTTCTTTGTGTGTATTTGTCACGCATGTGCTTCCACTATTTTCTTATGCTTTCTTTCTACCCTACATGATTCTTCTGTGATTTGTTTTTCTACTATGTTCCTAGACCATGCTCGCATGTTTATCTTGCTGTGTTTTCCTATAGTTCTTTGCTATATTTTTCCAGTATTTTGTGCTTTCCTACTGTATGTATTTCATACTGAGTTCTTCAGTTTTGTTTGCCTTCTACTGGACCTTGTTTGAGTTCCCTTTAAACGTGTTTCTTCTACTGTTTTCTTAAGTGTTATACTATCTCTTTTCTCTTCTGAACTTGTTTAAGTCCCAGGTTTTCTTAAACATGTTCCTTCTACTCTCACTATGCTTCAAATCAGTTTCTTCACTCTGTTGTTTCGAACTTGCTATTGTATCTATTTGTTTTCTCATGAGTCTCTGAAAGAGATCTCTGAGCCTGCTTCAATTACTTGCCTCCTCATCTCTGTATCTGATTCGAAGTGGAAACCCTAGAATTTGGGGGTCTTGACAGGTTGGGTCAGGTGTTGAACTGGGGTTCTATTTTGGGACCCTTGACTCTTTTAGCTCATTCTGAGTCTATGAGCCAATTTTGAACTTTGTTGTTTATGACTCTGAACTTTTTCTATGCTAGACTCTTCTACTGATTAGCATGGTAGTTCTTCGTGCTTAAGCATGGCTGTGTGTTTTTATATGTGTGATGAACTCTTTCTTCCGAAAAGGTTTTCCAACTTATGATTGATTCAGAATCCTTTTTTTAGGTTTGATTGATTGTTACTGATTTTCCTTAAGTAAAACCTTTCTTCACCTTTTCTGACTGGATTCATCCATACCAAATTCAGACCTTGTGATTTACTGGCTGTTAATTGATTTCCTTTCCTTATTTGCACAAACCGTGTGCTACCAGACTTTTTCCTTAAATAAATCTCTGTGTATTTACCCTTCTTGTACTGCTTTGGAAAAGGTTTTGATCAATCTCTTTCCTTAATTATTTTACCCGTTTGAAATCAGAATCCCTTAATTAAAGGGAAACTTTTGTAATTGATTTTCAAATTATTCTCCTACCTTATTCTGCTTGCCTTCTACACTATAAAAAGGGCACGACTCCCTTCTCACCAACACCTTGAATTCGACACTTTTCAGACACTTTCAATCACACACTCTCAATTCAATACTTTTACACTACTCAAGTATCATAGTCCTCTAATCATAGCATTCTGACTATTTGCTTGCACTTTGGCTTTACAAGACTACTGCTTGCTTCTCTTGTTTCCCTGAAACTGGTATGTTCTAGTTTGGTTTTCAGCCTCATCCCAATGTGTTTATTTTATAGCTTGTACACCCCTGTCTGCTTTACTGCCTATGTTTAATGTTAATCAGCATGTCAATTTCTTTGCATATGTTCTTACTGTGAATCCCTGCACCCCTGTCCCCTTCTATGTGTTTGAGTTGAAGTTCAGAACATGGCAACATCCAAGTTGTTGCTCATGTTTGGACTTGATCCCTTAGGGGATCCTAACTCCCAAACAATGTGGCCTAACAGGCTGGTTGGGGTGTGCCAGCACTTCAATTGCTAGGTATGACCACTAGCCTGTCTTTTGCTTTTCCCCAGAATTCCCTCTCTGCACTTACACTCTCTCTTAGCTTCTAAGTTCTGCCCCCCTCCTATGAGCCTTGCTTTGGGACCTTGAGATCCCTCTGAACTTGGACATTTGAGGGCTGGCCTTTCCATACTACACTATGACTCAATCTTGCAATATATTTGGGTGTGAGCACTGCCTGGAGTCCATGAGGCTCTTAGAGAACTCTGACACACCCCAAACGATAAAAGCTTTGGATCTTGATCTTCTGAGTTAGTTTACTTCATGCTTCAGGCAGGAAACCTGAATCAGGCTCTCCTTGGTTGTAAATTTTTAGTTCTCTGATGTAATTTTACCTTTTCTTATTCATTCTGGGCTGTAATAACTTGTAATAACTATTGGGGCTGTTAGTGAAAAGGGGAGGGTCAATCATGCGTGCAAAAGGGGTAGATATCATGTTCATAGGGAATTATTATGCTCCTGCACTCATATCCTGCTTTCAACTTTCATTTTTGTATTTCATATAGATGCCATGTCTATAGGTTATGCATTTCATATAGAAACCATGTTTATAGGATTCTGTATTTCATATAGATACCATGTCTATAAGTTATGCATTTCATATAGAAACCATGTTTATAGGATTCTGTATTTCATATAGATACTATGTCTATAGGTTTCTGCACTTCTACATTATGTAGAGAACATGTCTATAAGTCATCTCCAAATGCTGCATATCATATAGCTAACATGCCTATAGGACTTCCTGAATTTTGCATCATCGTCTGTCACTAGGCAAACCTGTTTATAGGTTTAAAATAACTAACAGCATTTAGATACCATGCCCATAGGACTTCTGCACTCTTGTTTCGATTGTAAAAAATGTTTTAAAATCAATAGCACGTAGAAAGCATGCCTATAGGAGTTGTCAACTAAATCTGAATCGACCACTCGCTTATAAGTCTAAATCAGTAGTAGCAAATGATTAACATCTGCAGAATTTATATTTTTAACAAGTCCTCTTCTTTAAAATCAATATACTTCTTTTCTAAAACTAATAGATATCATGCCTATAGGTTTTCGTTCAACACTTAGGCAAGCCATAGGGTAACTTATAAATTGAATCAAATTTTATTAACTACAACCAGCAGGCAGGCCTGATTCGGGCTTCTTATCAAATATGTAATAGATCAGTCTGCCACAACTCTTAAGTTTAATCAGACCCTAATCAATACGTGTAAAGACATGCTAAACTATATGCTTCTCTTTGTTTTTAAGGAGGTTTTTTTGAGCCCTTTCTATCTGTTGTTTGTTTCTTCCTCCATATTTGTTACATATGTGTTTTGATTGTCGCCTTAGAATTTTGTCCTTTGAAACCATAAAACCTCACATCCCTTCCCTTTAGGATTAGTAGTCCAAAATACCTCCGGGGCTGATAGGATGGGGGCGGGTAATAGATTGCAATAAGTAAAACGAGACCATTCCGCATTTAATAGGAAAGGGTAGATATGGATATGATGACCACGCGATAACACCACGTGTATAAATGGTTACCGGGTGTTGTGTGGGGTGATTCATATTATTTATAAACCTAGGACCCCCTCCCTTTACTTGTTCATTTTATTTCAAAAAACTTCTTTTCTCAAACTTCAGCTTCTTTAACTTCTTTTAATTACTTACCATAACTATGTGAAAATCCCTTTACTGGTTTATTTATTCAAAACTCAAAATTGCTTTTTCTTAAATTCCAGCTTCTTTAACTTCTTTTAATTTTAATTTCTTGCAACCATTACATGAAAACCCCCCCTCGTATTTGTAATTCTTGCTTGTCTACTTGTTGTTTGCACTTAAATTCACAATTTAGTATGGCCGGGAACCACACTAGTGGATCTCGAGGGGTGCCTAACATCTTCCCCTCGGGATAATTTCAAGCCCTTACCCAATCTCTGGTTTTCTAAATCAAAGTTCTTCTTAGTTTCCTAATGCACTTAATCATTAGGTGGCGACTCTTCAATTCAAAACCCAATTCCTAAAAGGAAACGAGTCCTCCCAAATGTCATAAACCCGATTTCGCAAGAAAAAAGGGGGCATCGACATCCCCCTCAACCTCATTTTACTCCCTTACTATCTGGTCCCTTTGAATTCTTAGCCGGATGAAAGCCAAGTCTACTTGGGCTCTGTCCTTTGACCTCCCTAGTGTGAGCACTGCTCAGGGTTCATGTGAGACCCTTGTGAACTCTGACGCACTAGGACTTGGCCCCTAGTCTCCCCCTCTAAGTTATCTCTGTTAACCTCTCTAGTGTGAGCACTGCCCTGGATTCTTGAAGCTCTTGGGAACTCTGACACACTAGGGTCTTGGTTTTCTATGCTCCACTTTGTTTTATACCCACTGGGTGAATCACTTTATTCCTGGCTGCCTCATGTCCATGAAGATGTAATTTTTGGGCTATTGTGAACCATGGGAATGAAGGCCTGGCTTTGGTCGGGTGTATCTTTGGGCCTATTGTAGGCTCTCTATAGTTGTTTATTTTTGTAATTTACTCTATTCATTTTGGGGCTGTAATAATTCTTGTGACAATATTTTGGGGTATTAGTAAAATTGGGGAAGGGGTTTTATCTTACATTTGTGGGTAGAAATCATGCCTATATGTATTCTATTTTGCTCAAAATGTGTCATTATGCTCAAACTTGTTCAGTCAGTTCGTGTTATAAATCCTGTCTACAGGATCTTAATTTGGTTCAAAATGTGTTCTGCTTTGACCTGTTAGAAATCATGCCTATAGGATATCGAATAATTAAAATCTCAATGTGCGTATATGATTCTATTAACTTACACACTGCCTAACTTATGATTTAGATATCATTCGTATAGGATCTGAAATCAGTTTTTAACTATAGAAATTATGCCTATAGGACCTAAAACTAGTTTAATTATGATTATAGAAATCATGTCTATAGGGTCCATAATCAGTTTTAATTATTGTCGTGCTCGTTTCTTTAAAGAGTTTTCAACACTGTGCCAATTATCACTACTAGAAACCATGCCCATAGGACTCGACTAAGTAATTCTTAACATACTCCTGCGATTACCATGGTTAGTTACTGCGTGAATCACCTAGAAATCATGTCTATAGGTTTTAATCTCTTATGCTTGTAATCAATAGGCAACTACGTAGGTTTTTTAGAAATCGTATTAAAGGGAAGGACTTTACATCAGAAACTGCTGCGTGTATTAAAATCCAGAATCACATTGAGATCCTGCCTATAGGATTCTGCAACCTTAACTCGTTTAAAATCTGTCACTATCAATGTTAATTAGTCTGCGTGCATTTGCTGTTTAAGTGTGGAGGCTAACTTGAGCCCTTAAGTGCTTTTATATGAAGTCCAACCTGTTTTGCATGACGATTAGTTTTATCATTTCTTAGCAACCAAAGTTGAAGTCTTGAACTACCAAAAAAGAGGTCCAAAGCCTCCAGGACCATAGGCATGGGACGGTAGTGCATGCATAGGGTATGGTTTAGAACCAACTAGTGCGCTTTAGGTAACAACTTAAAGATAGTAATCAGGTAGCAGGAGATGATAGTCTGTGCCCGCTGAATAATATGAGTAACACCCCACCTTGAGAAAGTTACGAAGTATTATTTATGTTGCACGGGGTGATTCTTAAGGCTAAAAAACTTAGGACCCCCCCCGCCCCACCTCGTCTTTACTATTAATTATTTGTAGTTTAATAATCAACTTTCCTAAATTCCTTCTTTTTCCTTGTACTTGATCTACTTAAACTAATTCATATAATTGAGTTCGGCCGGACCCACAGTTGTGGATCTACG
>NW_017672119.1:4442-11743 GCF_001879085.1 Nicotiana attenuata | reverse complement strand
TGTCATATCATATTTTACTGTCACGACCCCAAACCCGGACCCGGTCGTGATGGCGCCTCTCGTGAAGACAAGGAGAGCCGACTATTCCCAATTCGAAGTTAAACAGCTAAACAACAAGAAAACAGTCTAAAACATGATTTAATAATACTAAGTAGCAGATAATATCATAATAATGCGGAAGTATAACCCAAACACAGCCCTAACCAGGGTGTCACTAGTCATGAGCATCTATAGGTCATAATACAAGTCTGCTAAGTCTGTAAACTAATACAACTGTCTGAAACAAGATAGGAATGATAAAGGAGGAGAAATACGAAACTGCGGACGCCAGGCAGCTACCTCGTGTACTCCGAATGTCCGCCTGAAGCTGGAAGAATTAGCACTCGGGAGCGGAACCAGCTACGCCTGAATCTGCACACAGGGTGCAGGGAGTAAAGTGAGTACTCTAACTCAGTGAGTAACAAATGTAAATAACGACTGAAAGCATGAAAACACGTATAGCACAAGGCAATCTATAATGAAGCAGTAAAACCATTTTTAAATAGTAAACCAGTTAAAAGATAAGTAGAAATCCTTTTTCATCAAGTGCGCATATAATTGATAGGCAAATACAGAAAATAAACACGAAAAGGTTCTCCCCTCGGGCACTGTATCAACAAAACCGCCCCTCGGGCACTGTATCAGCAAAACCGCCCCTCGGGCAACATCTCAGAACAATACCAGCCCCTCGGGTTCAATCTCACATCACAATGGGTACTCGCGCTCACTGGGGGTGTGCAGACTCCTGGAGGGGCCCCTTACGGCCCAAACGCAATATCAAGCCATCTCGTGGCATCATAAATAGGCTCTCGGCCTCATATCAATATCAACCCACCTCGTGGAACACAAATCTCAGGCCCTCGGCCTCAAATCAATATTAGTGTTTCCTCACAACATAGGCCCTCGACCTTACTCAATCAAAAATCCTCACAAGCCACTCGGGCAATAGTAAAATAGTGTTTCTCAGCCCAAACACCATTTAAAATATCATTTAAGCATTAAAACTGAGTAAACATGACTGAGTATGAAAAAAACAGTGGAAAATAACATGACTGAGTTCAAGTAATAAGTCAAACAATGAGGAAATATCGATAAAAATCCCGAAGGGTTCAAATAGTTGGCACGAAGCCCAAATATGGCATTCAACCCAAATAATGATGATATCAAATAGGTTTCAGTCAAATACGCGGTAAAATCTTCAATCGGGACGGACAAGTCACAATCCCCAATAGTGCACGACCCCACGCTCGTCATCAAGCGTGTACCTCACCTCAATATAGCACTACGATGTGCAATCCGGGGTTTCAAACCCTCAGAACATCATTTATAATCATTACTTACCTCGAACCGGTCAAATCTCTAGCTCGCGACGCCTTTGCCCCTCGAATCGGCCTCCACTCGCGTCGAATCTATCCAAATTCAGAACGAGGACGTCAAAATAGGCTAAGGGAACGAAGCCCAAGCGAAAACCATCAATAGTTGACATAAATCTAGAAACTACCAAAACCCGACCCCCGGGCCCACGTCCCGAAATTCAATAATTTTTACACCAATAGATTCCTTATCTCCCCACGAATTTATACATACCAAAAGTTCAGAAATCCGACCTCAAATGGCCCATCAAATCCTCAATCATAGGTCTCCAATCCTAAACCCTAGCTTTCCCCCAATTTTCACCCATAATTTCCATAAATTTTAGCTCTAATCCATGAAATAGTAGTATAGAAACGAGTTTTAGGTCCAAAATCCTTGCCTCAATGATGTTCCCCTGAAATCCCTCTTCCAAATCGTCCAAAAAGCTCCAAAGCAGAAGTCAAAAATGGTGAAATAACCCAAAATTCGCGAAGGACTCTTTTTATATCTTCTGCCCAGATGTTCCGCATCTGCGGCGCAATACCCACTTCTGCGGTGCCGCATATGCGGTCTTTCCTCCGCTTCTGCAGAAATCACTTAACTGGCCAACAACCGCACATGCGATCAACCTTCCACATCTGCGACTCCGTAGATGCGGTCCACTTAGCCGCTTCTGCGGTTCCTGCTCCTCAAACCCTTTTTCGCTTCTGCGACCAATCAACCGCACATGCGGCGCCGCACCTACGGTCCCCAATCCGCAGGTGCGAAAATACCAGAAGTAGCAAATTCAGCAGCTGCAACAAAATCCAAACTTCTCTGTTAGCCATCCGAAATCACCCCGAGGCCCCCGGGACCTCAAACAAAAGCATAAACATATCCTAATACCTTATACAAACTTGTTCCAATCATCAAAACACCCCAAACAACATCAAATCATCCCAAACACATCGGATTCAAGCCTAAGTTTCTAAAATCTTCCGAATTCCGCTTTTGTTCAAAAACCCAACCAAACCACGTACGAATAACCTGAAATTTTGCACACACATCCCAAATGACACAACGAAGCTACTGCAACTCGAAATTCCATCCCGACCCCCATATCAAAATCTCGCCTACCAACCGGAAATCGTCAAAATATCAACTTCGCCATTTCAAGCCTAAATCTTCTCCGAACCTCCAAAACCCATTCCGATCACACTCCTAAGTCTCAAATCACCTCCCAAAGCTAACCAAACTATCGGAACTCACATCCGAGCCCTCTAATACATAAGTCAACATCCGGTTGACTTTTCCAACTTAAGCCTTCTTAAAAGAGACTAAGTGTCTCAAACTTCACCAAAATTGTTTCGGATTCAATCCGACCAACTCGATACTGCAAGACACGGATAAACAGAACGTAAAGAAGCAGAAATAGGGAAACGGAGCGGTAACTCATGAGATGACTGGCCGGGTCGTCACATCCTCCCCAACTTAAATAAACGTTCATGCTCGAACGAGTCAAGAAACATAGCTGAATCATCAAACATGTGAGGATATCTGCTCCACATCTCCCGCTCGGTCTCCCAGGTAGCCTCCTCCACGGGACGACCTCTCCATTGCACCTTCACTGAAGCTATATCCTTTAACCTCAACTTCCGAACCTGAGGACCCAAAATAGCTACTGGCTCCACATCGTAGGTCAAATCATCATCCAACTGAACCGTACTAAAATGCAGAACATGAGACGGATCCCCAATATACTTCCGGAGCATAGAAACATGGAAAACGAGATGCACACTCGACAAGCTGGGTGGCAAAGCAAGCTCATAAGCCACCTTCCCAATCCTCCGAAGTACCTCAAAAGGGCCAATGAACCGCGGACTCAACCTCCCTTTCTTCCCAAATCTCATAACACTCTTCATGGGCGAAACCTTCAACAAAACCTTCACACCAACCATGTAGAACACATCTCGAACCTTTCTGTCAGCATAACTCTTGTGCCTCGATTGCGCTGTGCGGAGCCTCTCCTGAATCACCTTCACCTTCTCCAAAGCATCCTGCACCAAATCTGTCCCCAATAGCCTAGCCTCACCGGGCTCGAACCAACCAACTGGAGACCTACACCGCCTCCCATACAAAGCCTCATATGGAGCCATCTGAATACTCGACTGGTAGCTGTTGTTATAAGCAAACTCTGCAAGCGGTAGAAACTGATCCCATGACCCTTCGAAATCAATAACACAAGTGCATAACATACCCTCCAATATCTGAATAGTGCGCTCGGACTTCCCGTCCGTCTGAGGGTGAAAAGCTGTGCTCAACTCAACCTGAGTACCCAACTCTCATTGAACAGACTTCCAAAACTGAGAAGTAAACTAAGTTCCCCGATCTGAAATGATGGAAACTGGGACACCATGCAATGGAACAATCTCTCGGATATATATCTCTGCTAACCGCTTGGAAGAATAAGTAGTACAGATAGGAATGAAGTGCGCGGACTTGGTCAGCCGATCCACAATCACCCAAATAGCATCGAACTTCCTCAAAGTCCGTGGAAGTCCTACAACAAAGTCCATAGTGATCCTCTCCCACTTCCACTCTGGAATATCCATCCGCTGGAGCAAGCCACCCGGTCTTTGATGCTCATATTTCACCTGTTGACAATTGAGACACCGAGCTACAAATCCCACAATGTCTTTCTTCATTCTTCTCCACCAATAGTGCTGCCTCAAATCCTGATACATCTTCGCGGCATCCAGATGAATGGAATACCGCGAGCTATGGGCCTCCTCCAGAATCAACTCCCAAAGTCCATCCATATTGGGCACACAAATCCGGACCTGCATCCTCAACACCCCATCATCACCAATGGTCACATCTCTGGCATCATCATGCTGAACTCTATCCCTAAGGACAAGCAAATGTGGGTCATCATACTGGCGCTCCCTGATGCGATCATATAAGGAAGACCGGGAAACCACACAAGCCAATACCCGACTGGGCTCCGAAATATCCAACCTCACGAACCGATTGGCCAAGGCCTGAACATCAACTGCAAGAGGTCTCTCCCCAACTGGAATGTATGCCAAACTCCCCATACTCACTGCTTTTCGGCTCAAAGCATCGGCCACCAAATTGGCCTTCCCCAGATGGTACAATATAGTGATATCATAATCCTTAAGCAAATCCAACCATCTCCGCTGCCTCAAATTAAGATCCTTTTGCATAAACAAATGCTGAAGACTGCGATGATCAGTGAACACCTCACAAGATATTCCATACAAGTAGTGCCTCCAAATCTTCAACGCATGAACTATGGCAGCCAACTCCAAATCATGAACGGGGTAGTTCTTCTCATGGGGCTTCAACTGACGAGAAGCATAAGCAATAACTCTACCCTTCTGCATCAACACACAACCAATCCCAACTCTCGAAGCATCACAATACACGGTATATGAACCTGAAGCTGATGGCAAAACCAACACTGGAGTTGTGGTCAAGGCTGTATTGAGCTTCTGAAAGCTCTCCACACACTCGTCCGACCATACAAATGAAGCACCCTTCTGAGTCAACTTGGTCAAGGGCGATGCGATAGATGCGAATCCCTGAACAGACCGGCGATAATAGCCTGCCAAACCAAGAAAGTTGCGAATCTCTGTAGTTGAGGACGGTCTGGGCCAACTCTGAACCGCCTCTATCTTCTTTGGATCAACCTGAATACCCTCACTGGACACCACGTGTCCCAAGAATGCCACTGAACCGAGCCAAAACTCACACTTGGAGAACTTTGCATTAAGCTTCTCCTCTCTCAATCTCTGCAACACAACCCTCAAATGCTCCGTGTGCTCCTCTTGACTACGCGAATATACCAGAATATCAACAATGAAGACTATGACAAACGAGTCAAGATACGGCCTGAACACGCTGTTCATCAAATGCATGAACGCTGCTGGGGCATTGGCCAGCCCAAAAGACATAACCAGGAACTCATAATGACCATATCTGGTCCTGAAGGCCGTCTTAAGAATATCCGAATCCCCGATCTTCAACTGGTGATAACTTGAACGGAGATCAATCTTGGAGAACACTCTCTCTCCCTGAAGCTGGTTGAATAAATCATCAATGCGAGGCAAAGGATACTTGTTCTTAATTGTTACCTTGTTCAATTGCCTATAATCAATGCACATTCTCATAGTGCCATCCTTCTTTTTCACAAACAGAATCGGCGCACCCCAAGGTGATACACTAGGCCGAATGAACCCCTTACAAGGAGTTCCTGAAGCTGCTCCTTCAACTCCTTCAACTCCGCTGGTGCCATATGATAGGCGGAATAGAAATGGGCTGAGTGCCGGCACCAGCTCAATACCAAAATTAATATCCCTGTCCGGTGGCATGCCCGGCAGGTCTGCAGGAAATACATCAGGGAAATCCCTCACAACTGGAACATAATCAATACTGGGAGTCTCAGCTCCGACATCCCTCACAAAGGCTAGATACGAAAGACAACCCTTCCCAACCATACGCTGGGCCTTCAAGAAGCAGATCACTCTACTAGGAACATAATCAGTCACACCTCGCCACTCGATCCGTGGCACACCCGGTATAGCTAATGTGACTGTCTTAGCATGATAGTCCAGAATAGCGCGACACGGAGATAGCCAATCCATGCCCAGAATGGCATCGAACTCTACCATACTCAATAATAAAAGATCCACTCCGGTCTCTAGACCCCCAATAGTCACCACACACAACCGATACACACGGTCTACAACAACAGTATCACCCACCGGGGTAGATACATGGACAGGTAAAGAAAGAAACTCATGGGGCATACCCAAATAACGAGCAAAGTATGATGACACATAAGAAAAGGTGGAACCGGGATCAAATAATATGGAGGCATCTCTGTGGTAGACTGAAACAATACCTGTAATAACAACATCTGAAGCAATAGCATCGGGTCTGCCTGGAAGGGCATAAAAATGGGCCTGACCACCCCCTGATCGACCTCCCCCTCTGGCGCGACCCCTGGCCGACTGACCTCCACCCCTAGCTGGATGGGAGGGTGGTGGTGAAACAACTAGCGCTAAAGCCGATGACTGATCCCTCTGCTGGGATGAACTAGCAAAACGACGAGGGCACTGCCTCCACATGTGACCCATCTCTCCACACTCATAACAACTCCCAGGTGCTGGAGAAGGGGACTGAAGGGAACCCCTCGCACCGGTATGACTAGTTGACGCCCATGGCGCAGAAGAATCCTGAACCGATGGAGAACGGGACGAACCCTGAGCTGGAAGTGCACTAAGTGAAGAATAGCCCTGCTGAGAACAGTGAGAACTATGGCCTGATGATGCCCCACGATAACCTGGGCGAGCTGACTGACCATGTCGGAACTGTCGGCCTCTGCCGTGCTGAAACTGGCCCCTAGAAGGAGCACCCCCAAAACTACCATGTCCTCGAGGCCTCTTAGCCTCCCTCTCCTCGCGCTCCTGACGACAAACTGACTCAATCTCTCGAGAAATATCCACAACCTCCTTGAATGTAGCACCTGACACCCTCTCCCTGGTCATGAGAACCCGAAGCTGGTAGGTGAGGCCATCAACAAACCTCCTGATCCTCTCTTTCTCAGTAGCAACCAGCCAAATAGCATGTCGAGCCAACTCCGAGAACCTCATCTCATACTGGGTAACTGTCATATCCCCCTGTCGAAGTTGCTCGAACTGCGTATGCAGCTCCTCCCTGCGGGACTGTGGGACATACTTCTCCAGAAATAGAGCGGAGAACTGCTGCCAAGTCAGAGGTGCCGAACAACCAGGCCTACGCCTCTCATATGCCTCCCACCAAGTGAAGGAAGCTCCGGTAAACTGAAAGGTCGTGAATGCAACCCCGCTGGTCTCCAGAATACCCGCAGTGCGAAGAATCCTCTG
>NW_017672119.1:0-968 GCF_001879085.1 Nicotiana attenuata | reverse complement strand
GACGACTGGTCGGGTCGTCGCATTTACCCTATACAGTGGGTGCTTAACATTTTCTTTTGGCGATAAAACTAAATTAATGAGGAAACACATAGTATTAGTATTTATGATATGCCGTGAAATTTTGATAAATAACGCAATTGGTGAGAAAAAAGATTCGTGTTTTTTGCTGTCTTGGAGGAACTGTTCACCTTGAAAGCGGTGGAACCTTGAAGTCCCTTTTTAAAGCAGATTTTCTCTTTCGTTTTTTGCTATAGTGAATTAGATAAAGTAAAAAAATAAATTAAAAAAAGGTTTAATAAAAGTCAGCAAAAAAGAATAAAAGAATCAGTAGCATTGAGTCAAGAACTGGCAAGTGGAAAGAACAACGTAGAAGACCAAATTCGGGTTTTAAAGGGCTTGTTTGGAGCGGGATTTGATCTCTGGCCCCTTACTCCCATAAAACCTCCATCACCAATACTTAACCAAAGCACCCCTAAGACTTCTTTTTACCTGGCCTCGTTTACCAAATCAACATCGCCCCTAAGGTAAATTCCCCCCTTTTCCCTAATTTTACATGCCTGTATATATAATTTTTTTATTTTCCTTAATTTGATGATTTTTTTAAAAAAAAATTTTGATATGCAGAAAATTGGATTCAATGAGAAGGTGTATGTTGTTGATCTGAAGAAAGGAGACTGTAAGGAAGGTTGGGCCTTTTTTTCTTCTTCCTTTCTATTATCGAGTATTTAAATGAAATGAATCCGAATAAATAGAAATAGTTTTAGAGGATTTATATAGTCGATTCCAGCTAATATAGAAATTGAGAGTGAAATTGTTAGCTACTGTTACTGATCGCTTTAAATGTATGGATCCGGGATTGAATTTGGATATTTGGTTAATTGGGAATTTAGGGCCATACGAGGGTGGAACCCGATGCAACCTTTTCATTTAGGATGATGATTTTGTGAAGATTGCCACTGGAAAAATGA
>NW_017672118.1:144417-217218 GCF_001879085.1 Nicotiana attenuata | reverse complement strand
CAAAAGCGGCAAAATGAGATTGGAGTGTACAAAATCTACCACAGCTTTCTTGGTGACTGACTTGAGAGTGATGGCCTCAACCCATTTTGTGAAATAGTCAATTGCTACCAGTATGAACCTATGCCCATTCGAGGCCTTCGGCTCGATCGGCCCAATGACATCCATGCCCCAAGCAACAAACGGCCAAGGTGCTGACATCGGATGGAGTTCTATCGGAGGTGCATGAATCAAATCACCGTGCACCTGACATTGATGACACTTCCGAACAAAACTGAAGCAGTCCTTCTCCATGGTTATCCAGTAATACCCAGCTCGCAAAATTTTCTTTGCTAACACATAACCATTCATATGGGGTCCACATACTCCTGCGTGCACTTCATGCATAATTCTTCCAGCTTCCTCGGCGTCAACACATCTTAGCAGGTTGAGGTCCGGGGTCCTTTTGTACAAAACATCACCACTTAAGAAGAAACCACTCGCATGCCGTCTAATGGTTCTCTTCTGATCTCCGGTGGCCTGCTCAGGGTATTCCTGTGTTTTCAGAAATCTCTTGATATCATAATACCAGGGCTGACCACTAGGTTCCGCCTCAACCGCATTACAATACCCGTGCTTTTCTTTGATTTGAATTTCTAAAGGATCAATGTGGGCATTGCCTGGGTAAGGCAGCATTGAAGCTAGGGTGGCAAGTGCGTCGGCTAGTTCATTGTGACACCGAGGGATATACCGGAACTCTATCGACCTGAAGCGTTTGGTGAGATGCTTCACATGCTGTCGATAAGGAATGAGCTTAACATCTCGAGTTTCCCATTCTCCCTGGGCTTGCCGGATAATCAAATCAGAGTCCCCCATGATTAATAGATCTTCAACATCTTGGTCAATTGCCATATTCATGCCCATGATATAGGCTTCGTACTCAGCCGTATTGTTTGTGCAAAAGAATCGGAGCCTAGCTGTAGCTGGGTAGTGCTGACCATTGGGTGATATCAAGATTGCCCCAATGCTACACCTCTTGCATTTACTGCTCCATCAAAGAACATTTTCCAAGCACGAGTGTCCTCAGAGATGGCTTCCACTGAATTTACCTCCTCATCCGGGAAATAGGTGCTTAACGGTTGGTATTCCTCGTCAACCGGGTTTTCAGCTAAATGATCTGCCAACGCCTGAGCTTTCATTGCCGTGCGAGTAACATAGACTATGTCGAATTCAGTGAGCAAGATTTGCCATTTTGCTAACCTCCCAGTAGGCATCGGTTTCTGGAATATGTATTTCAAAGGATCCAACCTGGTTATTAGATAGGTGGTATGGGCTTGAAGATAATGTCTCAGCTTTTGAGCGACCCACGTCAGAGCGCAGCATGTTCTTTCCAACAAGGTGTATTTGGCCTCATAACCGGTGAACTTCTTGCTCAGATAGTAAATTGCTTGCTCTTTCCTTCCAGTTATATCATGCTGCCCGAGAACACAGCCAAAAGAATTTTCCAACACTGTCAGATACAAAAAGAGAGGTCGCCCATGCTCCGGTGGGACCAATACTGGAGGATTTGACAAATATCCCTTGATTTTGTCAAAGGCTTCTTGACATTCAGATGTCCATTTGATTGCCGCATCTTTCTTCAACATGGGCTCACAGGTGGTAGTCAGTTGGGCGATGAACCGACTGATATAGTTTAACCTGCCCAATAAGCTCATCACATCCTTCTTAGTTCTTGGAGGAGGTAAATCTCGAATGGCCTTTATCTTTGTTAGATCTAACTCGATACCTCTCCTGCTGACTATGAAACCCAGGAGCTTGCCTGATGGGACTCCGAAAGCACATTTAGCTGGATTCAACTTCAGATCATACTTGCGTAACCGTTCGAAGAACTTTCTCAAATCTCGGACTTGATCACTCTGAGTTCGTGACTTGATGATTACATCATCCACATACACCTCTATTTCTTGATGCATCATATCGTGGAAGATGGTGGTCATGGCCCTCATATAAGTTGCCCCAGCATTCTTCAGCCCAAACGGCATGACCCGATAACAGTAGGTACCCCACGGTGTAGTGAAAGCTGTCTTCTCGGCATCTTCTTCATCCATCAACACTTGGTGATATCCTGCGTAACAGTCCACGAAAGACTGTATTTCATGTTTGGCGCAGTTATCAACAAGGATGTGAATGTTAGGTAACGGGAAGTTATCTTTGGGACTCGCCCTGTTCAGATCTCGGTAATCCACACACACCCGGGTTTTCCCGTCTTTCTTTGGCACTGGAACCACATTGGCTAACCATGTAGTATATCGGACCACTCGGATTACCCCCGCCTTCAACTGTTTTGTGACTTCTTCTTTGATCTTATCACTGATATCAGTTTTAAACTTCCTTTGCTTTTTCTGCACTGGTGGACAGTTAGGGTAAATTGGCAATTTGTGCACCACTAGATCCATACTTAGTCTTGGCATGTCGTCATACGACCAAGCAAACACATCTTTAAATTCGAACAGGAGTTGGATTATCGCATCTCGAGTTTGCTCATCTGTGTGAATGCTTATTTTGGTTTCCCTTATTTCTTCGGCAGTTCCCAAATTAACCGGTTCAGTGTCATTCGGGTTTGGCTTAGGTTTGTTCTCAAATTGTTCCAATTCTCGATTTATTTCCCTAAAAGCCTCTTCTTCATCATATTCCGGTTCTTGATTCATTATTTCGCAATTAGACAGCGTGTTTGAGTCCGGGCATGAAGTCCGCAAGCATGTCATGTTACTTAAAGCTGCATTATTATAACTGAAAAGAAAAGATGAAAAGGAAAAATAACCAAAATTAGAAAGAAAAGAAAGATGGACGATGAAATATTGATTTCATTTCTTGGAATTGGAAAGATAACAGGGTTTACATTCAGGAATTTTAAAAGACAAGAAACTAAAAGAAACACCCGAGCTACACCCTGAAATAACTCGGGATGCAGAAAAGGTGGCAGGGCTAGTCTACCGGGACTCCCGCCTAATCGGGAATGGCGTAGCCTTCCAGTTTTTGAGTTTAGCATCTGGTCCCATATAGAGCATTTCAGCGGTGCTAGTCCCTTCTCCTAGCTGAACCATGTTGGTTTCATAAAGCATTTCTCTCATAGCTCCACATATGTCTTCGATTTCCTCAACTGTGAACAACTCATCATCCCTTTCTTTGCCATACTTAGTCTTGACAAAAGTATCGTAGAGATATGGCAATGGCTGTGGCAGAACCCATCCTTCTTTCTTTCTTTCCTCGGCCCATTTCTCATCATCTGGGGTAGGGTGGAAGCCTACTCCGAAGAACTTTTCTGCTGTGGGTAGAGTTACTGGCTCAGATATTCCTTGTAAAGCTTTTCCCAACCCTTTTCCTGGCTTGAAACCGTGTCTAATCATTTCTCTGGCCACCATGATTGAAGCATTAGACAGGAAAGGTTGAGGACAAGGATTTCCCTCCTCGTGCTGATCTGCTACCACAATCTCGAAGGCTTGATATCTCACTTCCTTCCCTTGCCTCCAAACATGGGATAGATGGATCACGATAAATGGACTGCTCGTCTTCTCCGTGGACCACGATTTCCTGGTCTTCATACTCAAATTTTACAATTTGGTGGAGAGTGGATGGCACAACTCCTGCAGCATGGATCCAGGGCCTTCCCAGAAGGAAGTTATAAGATGTATCCATGTCCAACACCTGGAAGGTCACCTCGAACTCTACCGGACCTATGGTCAATATCAAGTCAATTTCACCGATGGTATCCCTCTTAATACCATCAAAAGCTCTTACACAAACATTATTCGGACGAATCTTTCCTGTCCCGATTTCCATCCTTTGCAATGTGGAGAGTGGGCAGATGTCCACTCCCGATCCTCCATCCACCATGACTCGTTTGACATAATAACCTTCACACTTGACGGTCAGATGCAAGGCTTTGTTGTGAGTTGCGCCTTCAGGAGGCAAGTCATTCTTACTAAAAGAGAGTTGGTTGATGGCGAAGAACCTTTCTGCCATCCTTTCGAGCTGCTCGACTGAAGTTTCAATTGGCACGTATGCCTCATTCAAAGTTTTCATCAAGATCTTCTGATGTTCGGAGGATTTTGTCACCAATGATAGCAGGGACACCTGTTCAGGGTACTTCCTTAACTGATCCACCGTCTCGTAATCAGGCATCTTCATTTTCTGGAAGAAGGCTTCCGCTTCCTCAGCACTCACTGGCCTCTTGGACGGAAAACGCTTTCGAGCGGCATTGTTTACCTCCTGTACATTCGAATATTTCTCAACAGAGTTCTTCCCTGGAAGTTTCCCCGAAATTTCTTTGCCCTTGTATGTGACCACTGTTTGCTGATAGTTCCATGGCACTGCAGAGGGGTCTGTCATTGGCTTCTGTGGTACGCGTCCAATAACCACTGGCTCACTCAGCCGAGGCGGTTTAATTGTCCCCTGTACCACATAGGCTCCTTTCGGTACGTATATTGGTGTTTCCCCTTTTACCTCAGCTTTCCTTGGAATAGTGACAACCAATGGTTTTTCTTGGCGTCCTCGCGGAACATAGAGAATTCCATTCTTAGGAGAGTCCGTTTCTACTTTTGTCTCGGGTTTCTTCTCAGGCTCAGTTTTGACAGTTTTATTCTTCTTCTCCCCTTTCCTTGCTTCGGGGGTACCTTGGGCTTCTTTTCTGCATCGGCAATAGCAATTATGGCTTTCAAAGCCGGATCAAACTCCCTGTCTTCACAAATCATACCGATTACCGGCCCGTTGTTGTGAGCGGGCAACGGGTTATTAGTCACGTTCGGGGCTTCTTCATCCCTCAACACTATTTTCCCTCGTTCAATCAAATCTTCCACAGCTTTCTTCAATGTCCAGCAGTTATCAGTACTATGCCCTTCAGCTCCTGAATGGTAGGCACAATGGAACCCTCGTTGATAAGCTGAAGATTCTGGGTTCTGCCTGTTTTGGGGAATAGGTTGTAGCAAATTCATTTGGACGAGTTTCGGCAACAAACTGGAGTAAGGTACACCAATTGGCGTAAAATTTGGTCTCCTGGGTGGTTCTCGAGGACGAAAGTTATACTGCGGTGGTCGGGGATTATATTGGTTCTGGTAAGGAGGTTGATTTCTTTGGAATGGAGGTGGATTTCGGTTAGCTTGTGGTTGCGGTCGGCCGAAAGGTTGTGCATTCATGACCGCATAAGGTGTAGGATCATAGGCCATACCAGTATGAGGGTAGTAGTGTTGAGGGGTTCTTTCAGAGAATACCGGTCTCGGAGCCCGATACCTTCTTCCTCCCGATGCCGCCATCACTGTTTCTTCTTTCTTTTTGCCTTTGGCCATTCCTCCAGACCCGCCTTGGATGGCTTGGGAGGTTGCTCTTATGGCTGACTGGCTCAAAATTCTACCTGTTTCTAACCCGTTCTCTACCATTTCTCTGATTTTTATTGCCTCTGCGAAAGGTTTGCCCATGGCGGACATCATATTCTGAAAAAAGTCTGCTTCCTGGGCTTGGAAGAAAACAGTGACCATCTCTACCTCATCCATCGGAGGCTTCACTCTCGACGCCTGTTCACGCCACTTAATTGCATATTCACGGAAGCTTTCTGAAGGCTTCTTCTTAAGATTCGCCAAGGAGTTCCTGTCTGGCGCGCTGTCTATGTTGTACTGAAATTGACGAACAAAGTCTCGGGCCAGATCATCCCAAATATGCCAACGCGAGACATCTTGATCCATGTACAATTCTGAAGCGATACCAACCAAGCTTTCTCCAAAATATGCCATCAACAACTCTTCTTTGCCACCGGCTCCCCGTAACTGATTGCAATACTTCTTTAGGTGAGCAATGGGGTCACCGTGTCCGTCATACTTCTCAAATTTTGGTGTTTTGAACCCTTACGGCAAGTGTACATGAGGGAACATACATAGATTTGTGTATGAGACACTCTTTTGCCCGCTCAATCCCTGCATGTTTTTCAAACTCTGCTCGAGGCTTCTCATTCTTTTCGCCATCTTATCCTGTTCTGGGTCTTTGGGGATTTTGTCCTGCCCTGGTGTGACCTCATATGGTGGCGGCTGAGAGTAGTTATATGCGGGATATTGAGGAGGATCCACAGGAAAAACAGGGTTTTGGAAGGTGAATGCTGAGGGATCAAAGGCAGGCCTTGGCAGTGAAGGTTGTGTTGTAGCAAGGCATGGTGGAGCAGTAAAGATGTTAGGAGCTGCTCCTGTTGGGAACACCTGGGGGCGGACCTCAGAAGGTGTTCCGACGAAATGAGCAGTCATGTTAGGTTGTCCAAAAGGGGTATGAGGATGACTGATAGGGACGGTAGTAGCACCTCCAGCTCTAGGGAATAACTCTGGGAATCCAGGAATGTTGCTTGGAGGTTCCTTTCCATTGTTCCAGGCATCCCACATTTCCATCAGTCGCAGGCGCAAAATCCGATTTTCTTCAGCTGTAAAAGATTCAGAGGCCGGGACCCCCGAGATGGGGCTATCTTTAGAGATGGGGACTGCGGGCAAAGTCATTTCTGTAGACATTTTCACACTTCCTTTCGATCTGGTAAAGTATTGATGCGATGCCAGCTTACCACAACCAACCACCGTTTCTAAAAGCTAGACTGGGAATGAAGCAACACACGGTTAGTTTGAGATAAGTAACAAATAGGTAATCGCACATTGGGGTGTGATGCACCTATACAGTTAAACTGATGTCTACATGTTTGCACAAGTTGCATGTGTCATCCCGGCTTTTCTTTTTCTATTTTCTCTTCTTTTGATTTCTACTCTTTGTTTTTCTTGCTTTTCTTTCTCTTTTTCCCTGCTTTTCCTTTTCTTTTCCCATGGTTTCTCTCGATTCCTTATTTTCTCTTTTGCGTTTCATTCTCTCTCTTTTTTCCTCTATTTCCTCCCCTGTATTTTCTCTTTTTTTAGGGCTACGGTCGAATCCTATGGAGATTGCCTACGTATCATGACCCCGCATGAATCAGACCAAGCTTAGTTCTTGCAAATAAATGCAAACATAAATACAAGAAATAAAGAAATAATTTTTGGGAATTTTCAAATTTTCATTAATAACAACTGCAATTACAAAGCTACTAAACTATTTGTTTTTCTTTTCTCAGAAATAAAAAGTAAAAACCAAACTCAAAAACTACAGACTCGATTTTTAGGAATACATCAAAGCTTCAAATCCTGGGGCCCGCGGGGCGTCACTCGACATCGCCGCGGGCCTGCGTGCAAGACCCTTTTGCAACTGATCTAGATCGTTCATGACCTGGCGAACAAATATCATTACGGAGGCAAAGAAAGTGGTACGACCCATCCGCTCACCGGCCTGACACTTCATGACAATGTAGTTGGCAATGTTTCTGATTCTCTCCCTGATTTGACCTTTCTCTTGGAGTAGCCGGCTTATCTGTTGAGTACGAGCCTCTAGTACCTGAGAATCCTGGAAGTGAAGATCCTGCAACAATTTTATTTCCTTCGCCATATCGGCGATTCATCCATAGCATTGTTCCCTCTCGGCCTGTAACTCTTTCTCCCGACGGGCTGCCTTTTCTTCAAGAGTATTCATTTTTCTTTTCATGTTGGTGATGGTTCCCTCATAGTTTTTCTTCATTTTCTGTATAAACTGAGCCCTTTCCTCGGTCTTCTTTGCCCATTGTGCCCGAAGTTTTGCCATGCTTCCCTCGGATTTTTCCAATTCTTTCTGACAGTCCAGGACTTGTTTCTTCAACCCTCTTATCAATCTCTCGTCGGATAGACTTCTTTCTCGATTCCTGGCATCTAATTTCAGTTGTTGAATTTGGGCCTTGAGAGCTTCATTCTCCTGGGCCAATTGCTTTTTATCACCTTCATCGGCTGCGGCTTGCAAGCTGTTTTCAAACCGAAGCTCCTGGACCTGTTTTTCCAATGCTCCAATTCGGGCTCTGTACTCCTTTTCTTTAGCTAACCAATCCCACTGCACCTGAGCCTCGCTTGTTAATTGTTGCACATGTGGCCTTTTGGCGGGTCTCTCGGGGATTTGAAACCTTTTACCGAACCAAACCAAGTATTTGGGATCTACTTCACCTCTGGCCCGGTCCTGTACTATAGTTTTAGGCTCAAGGTACCTGCACTCATTCCATATCTTTTGGATTCGGCCTTCAGGGAATGCAGCTTTTGGGCCCAACTCAATGACTTGCCCACTCAGGTCTTCATCGTTGTGCACCGTCTGGAATCTTCCAAATTGTCGCAAAACGCGGTAAGGAGCATAGGGCTGAATGTTTCGAATACCCATCAAAAGAATATAAGGGACCTCTGCTGATGTGTATACAGCTTCAGTAGGAGGAAGCCATCCATAAGCCCATTCCACTTTATCTGCAGTGAGGGATCTTAAACATGACGACCAGGCCTCAGTACCCTCCGGGAACTCAATACCTGTAACTCGGGTCTCGAATTCTGCAATACAACTCAACCCGGTTAAACCGTAGTTCATGTAGCCTGTGCGGTGACAGAGATGTTCCTGTATCTACAACTGCCAGAGCAAATTGCAACCTTGAAAGAATTTCTCCCCTTCTCGACATTTGGTCAGAGCTCGGTATATTTCTGCTACAATCAGAGGAACCACTGTGCTAGTAGGTTTCTTCATGGCAACATCTAGCATTTCAGCGAGGCAACATCCTTTGACCTCAACTTCCGAACCTGACGATCCAAAATGGCTGCTGGCTCCACATCATAAGTCAAATCACCCTCCAACTGAACTGTACTGAAATCTAGAACATGGGACAGGTCTCCAATATACTTCCGGAGCATAGAAACATGAAAAACTGGATGCACGCCCGACAAGCTGGGTGGCAAGGCAAGCTCATAAGCCACCTCCCCAATCCTCCTAAGTACCTCAAAAGGACCAATGAACCGCGGACTCAACTTCCCTTTCTTTCCAAACTGCATAACACCCTTCATGGGCGAAACCTTCAGCAAGACCTTCTCACCAACCAAGTAAGACACATCTCGAACCTTCCGGTCCGCATAACTCTTCTGACGCGACTGTGCTATACGAAGACTCTCCTGAATCAGCTTCACCTTCTCCAAGGCATCCTGAACCAACTCTGTCCCCAATAGCCTAGCCTCGGCGGGCTCGAACCAACCCACTGGAGATCTACACCACCTCCCATACAATGCCTCATACGGAGCCATCTGAATGCTCGATTGATAACTGTTGTTGTAGGCAACTCTGCAAGCGGCAAAAACTCATCCCAAGAACCCCCAAAATCAATAACACAGGCACGCAACATGTCCCCAATATCTGAATGGTACGCTCGGACTGTCCGTCCGTCTAAGGATGAAACACTGTGCTCAACTCCACCTGAGTACCCAACTCTCTCTGCACAGCTCTCCAAAACTGCGAAGTAAACTGAGTACCCCTGTCTGAGATGATAGAAACCGGAACACCGTGCAACGGAACAATCTCCCGGATATAAATCCCTGCCAGTCGCTCTGAAGAATAGGTAGTACACACAGGAATGAAGTGCGCGAACTTGGTTAGCCGATCAACAATCACCCAAATAGCTTCAATTTTCCTCAGAGTCCGAGGAAGTCCAACAACAAAGTCCATAGTAATCCTCTCCCACTTCCACTCGGGAATATCCATCTGCTGAAGCAATCCACCAGGCCTCTGATGCTCATATTTCACCTGTTGACAATTGAGACACCGAGCCACAAATCCCAGAATATCTTTCTTCATTCTTCTCCACCAGTAGTGATGCCTCAAATCCTGATACATCTTCGCGGCACCCGGATGAATGGAATACCGCGAGATATGGGCCTCCTCTAATATCAACTCCCGAATCCCATCCACATTGGGCACACAAATCCGGCCCTGCATCCTCAATACACCATCCTCACCAATGGTCACGTCTCTGGCATCATCATGCCGGACCTTGTCCTTAAGGACAAGCAAATGCGGATCATCATACTGGCGCTCTCTGATGCGATCATATAAGGAAGACCGAGAAACCACACAAGCTAACACCCGACTAGGCTCCGAAATATCTAGTCTCACCAACCGATTGGCCAAGGCCTAAACATCAACTGTAAAGGGCCTCTCCCCAATTGGAATGTACGCCAAACTCCCTATACTAACTGCCTTTCGGCTCAAAGCATCGGCCACTACATTGGCCTTCCCCGAGTGATATAGAATGGTGATGTCATAATCCTTAAGTAACTCTAGCCACCTCCGCTGCCTCAAATTAAGATCCTTTTGCTTGAAAAAATGCTGAAGACTGCGATGATCGGTGAATACCTCACAAGATATGCCATACAAGTAGTGCCTCCAAATCTTCAAAGCATGAACTATAGCAGCCAACTCCAAACCATGTACAGGGTAGTTCTTCTCGTGGGGCTCAACTGACGAGAAGCATAAGCAATAACTCTACCCTCCTGCATGAATACACATCCAATCCCAACTCTCGAAGCATCACAATATACAGTATAAGAACCTGAAGTCGATGGTAAAACCAATGCTGGAGCTGTGGTCAAAGCTGTCTTGAGCTTCTGAAAGCTCTCCTCGCACTCGTCCGACCATACAAATGGAGCACCCTTCTGAGTCAACTTGGTCAAGGGCGATGCAATAGAGGAAAATCCCTGAACAAACCGGCGATAATAACCTGCCAAACTAAGGAAACTACGAATCTCTGTGGCTGAGGTCGGTCTGGGCCAACTCTAAACCGCCTCTATCTTCTTCGGGTCAACCTGAATACCCTCGCTGGACACCACGTGCCCCAAGAAAGCCACTGAACTAAGCCAGAACTCACACTTGGAGAACTTTGCATACAGCTTCTCCTCCCTCAATCTCTGCAATACAACTCGCAAATGCTGCGCGTGCTCCTCCTGACTACGCGAGTACACCGGAATATCATCAATAAAAACAATAACGAACGAATCCAGATAAGGCCGAAATACACTGTTCATCAAATGCATGAACGTTGTTGGGGCATTAGTCAGCCCAAAAGACATAACAAGAAACTCATAGTGCCCATATCTAGTCCTGAAAGCAGTCTTAATAATATCTGAATCCCTGATCTTCAACTGGTGATAGCCCGAACGGAGATCAATCTTGGACAACACCCTCGCTCCCTGAAGCTGGTCAAATTAATCATCAATGCGAGGCAGGGGATACTTGTTCTTCATTGTTACTTTGTTCAATTGCCTGTAGTCAATGCACATTCTCATGGTGCCATCCTTCTTCTTCACAAACAGAACCGGTGCACCCCACGGTGACACGCTAGGCCGAATGAACCCCTTATCTAGGAGTTCCTGAAGTTGATCCTTCAATTCTTTCAACTCCGCTGGTGCCATACGATATGGCGGAATGGAAATGGGCTGAGTGCCCAGCACCAGGTCAATACCAAAATCAATATCCCTGCCCGGTGGCATGCCCGGTAGGTCTGCAGGAAATACACCGGAAAACCCCCTCACAATTGGGACAGAATCAATGCTAGGAGTCTCGGCTCCAACATCCCTCACGAACGCCAAATATGAAAGGCAACCCTTCCCAACCATACGCTGGGCCTTTAAGAATGAAATCACCCTGCTAGGAACATAATCAGTCACACCACGCCACTCGATCCTCGGTACACCCGGTATAGCCAAAGTGACTGTCTTAGTATGACAGTCTAGAATAGCATGACACGTAGATAGTCAGTCCATGCCCAAAATGATATCAAAATCCACCATGCTCAATAGCAATAGGCCAACTCGGGTCTCCAGACCCCCAATAGTCACCAAACACGACCGGAACACATGGTCTACAACGATAGTATCGCCCACTGAGGTAGATACATGAACAGGTAAAGCAAGACACCCTCGGGACATACCCAAATGATGATCAAAATACGAGGACACATAAGAATAGGTGGAACCGGGATCAAATATGACTGATAGGTGGAACCGGGATCAAATATGACTGAGGCATCTTTGTGGCAGACTGAAATAATACCTGTAATGACGGCATCTAAAGCAATGGCATTTGTCCTGCCCTGAAGAGCATAAAAACGAGCCTGACCACCGCCTTATTGACCTCCACCTTTGAGACAAACCTTGGCTGCCTGACCCTCACCCCTAACTGGTGGGGCGGGTGCTGAAGAAACTGGACCAGAAGACGAGGGCTGACCCCTCCACTGAGATGAGCTAGCAGCACGATGAGGACACTGGCTCCACATATGTCCAAACTCTCCACACTCAAAACAACTCCCAGGTGCTGGAGAATGGGACTGAAGGGAACCCCTTGCGCCGGAGTGACTAGCTGACGCACTCGGCCTAGAAGAACCCTGAGTAGACGGGGCACGAGATGAACTCCGTGTTGGAAGAGCGCCGAGTGAAGGCTGACCTTGCTGAGAACCATGATAACCACGACCTGAAGATGCACCATGATACTCGGGACAAGTCGACTGAGCGGGACTGAAAGAACGACCCCTACCATGCTGGAACTGGCCCCTCGAAGGAGCGCCACTGTAACTGCCAGAACCTCGAGGCCTCTTGGCCTCCCTCTCCTCTCGATCCTGACGGCGAACTGCCTCATTCTCTTGAGCTATATTAACCACCTCCTCGAATGTAGCACCCAGCACTCTCTCTCTAGTCATAAGAACAAGGAGATGGTAGTTAGGGCCATCAACAAATCTCCTGATACGCTCACGATCAGTCGGAACCATCCAAACAGCATGACGAGCCAACTCCGAAAACCTCATCTCATACTGAGACACCGTCATATCTCCCTGCCGTAGCCACTCAAACTGCCTGCGCAGCTCCTCTCTGCGGGATTGCGGTACATACTTCTCCAAGAAGAGAGTAGAGAACTCCTGCCAAGTCAAAGGTGTTGCACCAGTCGGCCTACGCCTCTCATACGCCTCCCACCAAGTGAAGGCAGCCCCAGTAAACTGAAAGGTGGTAAAAGCCACACCACTAGACTCGAGAATCCCTGCTGTGCGGAGCATCCGCTGACATCTGTCATGAAAACCCTGGGCAGCCTCGCCCTCAACACCACTGAATGTCAGAGGCTGGAGCCTACAAAACCTCTCAAGATGACGCTGCTCATCATTAGGCATAGCTGGAACCCTGAACTCCTGCACTGGTGCAACTGGCTGAGCTGGAGGTGCCTCTGGAGTCTGTAATCCCTGCACTACCTGCTCAGGTGTGCGAGCAGCGGGGGTCTGATTGCCTCCCCCAGCCTGCGAAGTAGCTACTGCTATGGTGGCTGAAACTGCCTGAGCCAGGCCGGTGCAAACTGTCAAAATCTGAGCCAAGGCCTCCTGAAGACCCGGAATCACGATGGGCACAGCTGGTGCCTGAACTAGTGTTGTTGGAGCCTGATCCTGAGCTGGGCTAGCTGGTGGATCAACAGGCACTGCCCCTGCTGCCCTGCCTCTTCCACGGCCACGATCGCGTCCGCAGCCTCTGGTGGCCTCAGTGGGTGGCACTGGTGGTCGTCCGCCACATCCGGTAGCTCGTGTCCTCACCATCTGTGAGAGAATATAATTAAAGAGAAGTTTAGTACTCGGATCAACAAGTTCGCACGACAAGAATTTCAAGAATGTGAAGTTTTCCTAAAGGTTCTGCAGCCTCCCGAGGATAAGTACAGACGTCTCCGCACCGATCCACGAGACTCTACCAAACCAGCTCATGACTCGCGAGACCTAGTAACCTAGGCTCTGATACCAACTTGTCACGACCCAATTCCCAAACCCGGTCGTGATGGAACCTCTCGTGAAGACAAGGCCAGCCAGAACAACGCAAACACCACGTTTAAAGCAATTAATTAACATTAACAATTCTAACACATGCTTAATATAGCCAATAATGCGGAACAATGATAATACCAAGGGAAACCATCCCGACACGGCCCAAACTGGGGTGTCACAAGTCATGAGCTACTACAGAGTTTTCTATAAGTCTACAAAGTATGAAATCTGGTACAATAGTCTGAAGAAAACATAAATGATAGAGGATAGGGGAGACAAGGGGCTATGGACGTCAACAGCTACCTCGTAACTCCAAATCACCGCCTGGTCTGAAAGGAATCAGCGCTCAGGTGCGGACTCTGCTATGCCTGAATCTGCACACATGGTGCAGGGAGTAATGTGAGTACTCCGACCCAGTGAGTAATAATAATAAATAATAACCGAAGGCATGAAAACACATAAGTGCACAAGGCAACTATATATCAGGCAGTGAGTCACTTAAAGCAGTAAAACAGTAAAGAGTCAAATGAAATCTCCTTTTAAAAACAGGTAAAACAACAAGTAAATAGTGAGTAGGAATCTGCCCCCCGGGCCCAATATCAATCGCTCAGAACAGTGTCAGCCCCTCGGGCTCATTATCAGTCACTCGCATAGCATTAGCCCCTCGGGCTCACTCTCAGTCACTCAGCATAATATCAGTCCCTCGGGCTCACTCTCAGATCATATAGGTACCCGCGCCCAGTGTGGGTGCGCAGACTTCGGAGGGGCCCCTTACGGCCCAAGCGCCATATCAACATAAGACCTGAAAGCCTTCTCACATCACTCATAAGGCCTGAAAGTCTTCTCACATCACTCCTAAGGCCTGAAAGCCTTCTCACATCACTCATAATATCCTCACACACGGACCTCGACCTCACTCAGTCCAGAAAACATCATAAGCCCCTCGGGCATCAATAAAATAGTAGTGCTCAGCCCAAATAGCAGTGGGAATATCATTTAAGTCTCAAAGTTCAATTAAAGCGACTGAGTTTGTAAGACAGTATATTCAACAGGACTGAGTTCAAGTAGTATATCAAAATAGTGAGGAAACAGTGATAAAAGTCCACGAAGGATTCAAGTGGTCGGCATGAAGCCCAAAATATGGCAATAGGCCCAAGTTATGTTAATAATAAACACATCTCAGTCAATTACGCGGTAAAAAAAATAAGTTGGGACGGACCAAGTCACAATCCCCAATAGTAAACAACCCCGCGCTCGTCATTAAGCGCGTGTTTCACCTCAATATAGCACTATGTGTGCAGATCCGGGGTTTCAAACCCTCAGGATATCATTTACTATCATTACTCACCTCAAGTCGGCCAAAATCCTAGCTCACTATGCCCTTGCCTCTCAAATCGGCCTCCTCGCGCGTCGAATCTGATCAAAACCATAACGAATACATCACAATAGGCTAAGGGAACATAACCCACTCGAAAAGAATCGAAAATCACGAAATTTGCAAGACCCGAGCCCCGGGCCCACTTCTTGAATTCCAGCAAATTTTACATCAACGGATTCCTTATCTTGCCACGAGTCTATACATATCAAGAATTCCCAACTCCGAGCACAAATGACCCATCAAAACCCAATTTGAAATACCAAAACTCAAGCCCTAGTTCTTCCCCCTTTTTGATAAATTTTAATGAATTTCTAGGTTGATTCTACCATTAAATCATGTATTATAGAACTCACCTACAATCAATCCCAGTCAAAATCCCCTTCAATTCTCGTCCAAAAGCTCTTAAGGATGTTCAAAAATGGAGGAAAATACCTTAGCTCGCCGAACATAATGAAACTTTAAATCCCTTTTTTTGTCCAGACATTTTCGCTTCTGCGATCAATAAACCGCTTCTGCAGTTTCCGCTTTTGCGGAAATTATTCCGCTCCTGCGGAGTTCCACTATTAGCCAGGACCGCTTCTGCGGTCAAGGTCCGCATCTGCGGACTCTAGCTTCTGCGGAAAATCATCCGCTTCTGCGAAAATCATCCGCTTCTGCGGAAATCCCCCAATAGCCAAAATCCGCACCTGCGATGCCCTTCACCGCATCTGCGGTCCTATTTTGGCAGATGCGGAAATACCAGAACCAGCAAAACTCAGCAATAACACAAGTCCAAAAATTCATCCCGATGGCCATCCGAAATCACCCCGAGGCCCCCGGGACCTCAACCAAAAGTGCCAATCCATCCTAAAATATCATTCAAACTTGATCCAATCATCAAAACACCACAAACAACACCAAAACCATCAAATTACATCGGATTCAAGCCTAAATTCTTCTAAAACTTCCGAAACACGCATTTGATCAAAAACCCAACCGAAACACATCCGAATGACCTGAAATTTTGCACACACATCCCAAATCACCTAAAGCTACAACAACTCTCGAAATTCCATTCCGACCCTCGGATCAAAACTCACCTATCAACCGGAATTCGCCAAAATACTAACTTCGCCAACTCAAGCCTAATTCTACACCGGACCTCCAAAATCACTTCCGATCATGCTCCTAAGTCACAAATCATCCCCCGAAGCTAACCAAATCACCGGAAAACACATCCGAGCCCTCTAACTCATAAGTCAACATCCGGTTGACTTTTCCAAACCAAACCTTCCTTAAAGAGACTAAGTGTCTCATTTCCTTCTAAAACCAACCCAAATCAACTCGTTCACACAAGACTCTTATAATGAAGCATAAAGAAGCAGAAAATGGGGAAAACGGGGCAGTAACTCACATGACGACGGGTCGGGTCGTCACATTATGGATGCATAAAGGAATATTAGAAGAACTCTCTGTATTTTCTTTTTATAGATGGATTATAGTGATGACACTCAAGGTGTATTTTAATCTTTCATTCTTGACAGTGTATATTTCTGAAACAAAGAAGCTGGGACTGTTTGGGGCCACTCCTTATCAAACGTTTCTTTTGGCTGAGATTTGAGAGGCTACTTAATACTTTGATATGTCAAATTCAATCTGTACAGGTTCCACTAGACAAATCTGCATTTACTAAAATCATTATCACCTGCTGATCATGATCAATCAGTGAACAAGAATAGCCTGTTGTTCAGGAACTTGAAAAGCTTGGTTCTTTGGTGGCTGCTTATTTGGGGCTTAAATGCATGTGTTTAATTAGTGGAGATATAAGGATTAAAGTTTAACATTACAAAGGAACACTAAAGAAAAAAATGCAAAGAATTGAAAAGTAACGAAAAAAAGAGAAAATGTTAAATGCAGAATTTAGGCAACAAATTTGTAAATGAAGCAGCGAAGCGAGGGTCACTTTGCGAGACCGGAACCGGAGCATAAGAGACCAGAAAAGTCCTGGACATCGAAGCGAGGGTCACTTCGCGAGACCGGGATCGGAGCAGAAGAGACCAGAAAAGTCCTGGACAGCGAAGCGAGAGTCACTACTACGAGACCAGGACCAGAGCAGAAAAGTTTAGCTTCTCATATTAAAGATAAGTTAAAGGAAAAAAAGGTCTTAAAATGCAAAAATCACAAAATAAAGCAAAAGAAAACCAACTTTTTTAAATACACTATTGCTTTCTCCTCAAAATCAGTAGACAGATCTAATCCTATTTACGTTGTGTTGTAAACCATTAAAACACACCAAAACCCAACTTCAATATTATTGTATTCAGAAAAACAAAAGACTGGGATTTATATTAAAATATAGAATTACTTTAAAAAAATACGATGAAATACAAATACACCATTTAAAGCGAAAAAGAGGCGCAGTATATGCCCTGTATTGTCAACTGCATTCAACACACGGCTTTTCAACTTCTCACACCTAAGTCAGTATCTACTCAGTTTAACATGGAAGAAGAGAAGAAGCTCGCAAGAAAAAATAGGATGAACATACGCAAGCAGAAACGGCCGAAATATTGTTCGGAAAATAATGGTATGAACTTTTATCCACTATTTTGCAGATTTGCCTGACTGCTGCTTACAGGCTCTTTGTTCACTACTTCCAAATACTACATATTTCCTAACTCCTCTTATGTTATCTCTAATTTTCCTTGGGCTAATTGCCACACGTAATTCTTTAAATTTTTTGTGGCTATTGGATGTCTCAAAAGCTCTATCAATGTCGACCGTACACTTGCATAAGTTATTAGTTAAGTAAATTTTTATGTGTTCTTTTGAAAAAATTAATCGTCATGTACGTTGCAGAAGTGATATATGTTGTAGTGTTTAAATTAACTTAACTGAACTACTAATTTTAGAGATGCGGTGACTTAAAGTTGTTGACTATGTTCAATTTTCTTAATTAATGATCTATATCTCTTTCATCTAAAAATCTGAAAAGACAAAAAATATTAGGCGATAGTTTAATTTAGTGGAATAGTGATTAAGGATATGTATGATAATGCTAAGACTCGGGTGAGGACTTGGGGTGGTGACTCAGAGCATTTCCCTGTGGTGATGGGGTTGCACCAGGGATCGGCTCTTAGCCCATTTTTATTTGCCTTGGCGATGGATGTATTGTCGCGTCACATCCAAGGGGAGGTGCCTTGGTGCATGCTATTTGCTTATGATATAGTGTTGATTGACGAGACGCGTAGCGGAGTTAACGCGAGGTTGGAGGTTTGGAGACAGACCTTGGAGTCTAAAGGTTTCAAACTGAGTAGAACCAAGACGGAATACTTGGAGTGCAAGTTTAGTGACGGGACCCATGATGCAGACGTAGAGGTTAAGCTTGATGCTCAAGTTATCCCCAAGAGAGCGAGTTTTAAGTATCTCGGGTCTATTATCCAGGGTAACAGGGAGATTGATGAAGATGTCGCGCATCGCATTGGAGCGGGATGGATGAAGTGGAGGCTCGCTTTCGGTGTTTTGTGTGATAGGAATGTGCCTCTAAGACTTAAGGGTAAGTTTTATAGAGTGGTGGTTCGATCGGCTATGTTGTATGGGGCTGAGNGGTTCCAAACTGAATAAATGACGCACGGTAAGGAATTAAATGAAGTTGAAATTTTCCTAACAGTTACATAGCTTCTCGTAGATAAGCACAGACGTCTCTGTACCGATCAGCGAGACTCTAATAAACCGGCCTGTGTTCCGTGACTCCTATGAACCTATAGCTCTGATACCAACTTGTCACGACCCCAGTTCACCCTCCATGAACATGTCGTGAGGGCACCTAGTTCCTACAACTAGGTAAGCCTAACAATGCGGAAATTCAATATAACTCGCGAAAATAATTAATCAAAACTGAACATATGTAAAATAATAGTTGTATATAAGGCCGCTCGGCCTATACAACTCAAAGAAATGCGGAAGTCTACAACTCAATCCCAAAACCCGGAAACTCACGGGAAACACAGGCTAATAGAAAGGAAATACACTGCTCTAACTCCAGAATGTCTACACAACCGAAAGAAAGGAAGGTCATATACTAAAGCTGGAATAAGATAGAGACTTCTGGTCTACGGACGTGGCAGATATACCTCAAAGTCTCTGCTAGATCTCTCCTCCGCGAGGATAGTACGCCTGGGTGGAGGTACCTGGAGCTGCACATGAAAAACATGCGCAGAAGGGGCATGAGTACACCACAACGGTACTCAGTAAGTGCCAAGCCTAACCTCGGTTGGGTAGTGACGAGGAAGGTCAGGGCCCTACTGAGATAAAATAAAATAATAAGGTTGACAACAGTATGAAATAAACAGAAATAATGAGATACAGGTATTGAGTAAATCGAATTACACAAAACAACAATTTATACACAGAAAATAAGATAACACAGAGTAAACAGCTCAATACCAACACAAATAATGAGGATCTCCCAGGATACCCTCCCGTAGTCCACCGTATGAATATATCTGAAGGATCTCCCGGGATACCGTCCCGTATTCCATTTTATCAATCTGTCCGAGGAGCTCCCGGGATACCGTCCCGTAGTCCACCGTATGAATATATCTGAAGGATCTCCCGGGGTACCGTCCCGTAGTCCAACTATCAATATGCTGGGGATCTTTCGGGAATCTAACCCGTAGTCCCAAAGTAAATGTGCAGGGGGATCTCCCGGGAATCTAACCCGTAGTCCCAAAGTAAACAAACAAAGGGGGGAGCTACCGGAATCCCGCATCCGTAGCCCCAATGTAAATGCGCAACCAAAATCAGAGAATATTCAGAAATTGAAGTACAACAATACAATGCAACATATAATTCTGGCCTAACATGCTCCACGTAATTACAATTAAGGCAAATTAAGCAAATAGGCAATTTGGATCAACTAAACATGCTTTTCTATACTAGCACAGGCTATAATAGCAAGCAGAATAAAGCAATTCCGAAAGAAACTCAGTTCAAGTATTTTAAGTAAAAAATCGGGTTTTCAACAATTAGCTCAAGTACGCGCTCGTCACCTCACGTACAAGGCATCAATTACCAAATATCACATCCTAAGGGACAAAATCCCCCACACAAGGTTAGACAAGCCACTTACCTCGAACAAGTGCAAGTCAACCTAAAACCACGCTCTTGCCACGAGTATCTGACTCCAAATGGCTCAAATCTATTCAATTAAATTGCATATTGTAAATAATAATTCAAGTAATTGATTCTACAATTAAATTCTAAGCTAAAACGACGAAATTAGTGTAAAATAGACAAAATAGCCCTCCGGGCCACATCTCGGAATCGGATAAATTTTATATTTTCAGAACCCTCGTACTCTCACGAGTCTACCCATATAAAAATATCTCAAATCGGATGTCAAATACCCACTCAAAACTCAACAATTTAGTCTAAGGATTTTGACCCATTTTTCATTCAAAAATCCGAAAATACGAAGGAAATCATGATTAGATTAGTAGTTATTAAGCATAAGAGAGTAGAGAATCGTTACCCAATCGTTGCTCGTGAAAACCCCTCGAAATTTCTCCCAAAACCGACCTCTAGAAGTCAAAAATGGAAAATGGGAACGAAGTCCCATTTTCAGAACTTAAGTTCTCTGCCCAGGCCCTTTTTTTTCGCTTCTGCGGAAAATTTTCCGCTTCCGCGGATATTTTCCGCTTCTGCGGTACCGCTTCCGCGGCAAAATTTCCGCTTTTGAGGCAATTTTCCGCTTCTGCGGTTATGACAGCAACCAGCACTTTCTCGACACGGAAATGAGCATAACTCCCTCATACGATGTCCAAATTCGACGATTCTTTTTGCTATGGCTCCGAAATTATGATAAGGATCTAATGGTTCAATAAAAACCTAATTTTGAGCTCATTTACTTAATATGGTACCCCTTTAGGTCCAAAGATACGGCGTTGAAACATCAAATAAGAGCGCAATACAACCCGAAACACACCCGAGGCCCCCGGGACCTCAACTGAAAGCACCAATGCATCTTAAAACATTATTCAAACTTGTTCCAATCCTCAAAACACCTCAAACAACGCCAAAACCATCAAATTACATCGAATTCAAGCCTAAGTTCCTCTAAAACTTCCAAAACACGCATTCGATCAAAAATCCAACCAAAACACATCTGAATGACCTGAAATTTTGCACACATATCCCAAATCACCTAACGAAGCTATAACAACTCTCGGAATTCCGTTCCGACCCTCAGATCAAAATTTCACCTATCAACCGAAAATCGCCAAAATACTAACTTCGCCAATTCAAGCCTAAATTAGCTACGGACTTCTAAAATTCATTCCGAACACGCTCCCAACCTCGAAATCACTTAACGGAGCTAATGGAACCATCGGATTTTCATTCCGAGGCCGTCTTCATAGTGTTCCAACTACGGACCATTGTCCAACACTTAAGCTCTCTTAGGGACTAAGTGTCCCAAAACTCTCTGAAACTCAACACCGAACGTCCCGGCAAACCAAAATAGCGGAAATGAACTTAGGGGAAATAGTTAATAGGGGATCGGGGCGTAAATTTCAAAAACGACCGGCCGGGTCGTTACAGTGGGAGTAGCCTCCGTGGAGGACAAGATGCGGGAGTCGAGGATGAGATGGTTCGGACATGTTAAGAGAAGAAGCATTGATGCACCAGTTAGGAGGTGTGAGAGGTTGGCCATGGAGAGTTTGAGAAGAGGTCGAGGTAGGCCTAAGAAGTATTGGAGAGAGGTGATTAGGCAGCACATGGCGCTGCTTCAGCTCACCGAGGACATGACCCTTGATAGGAGAGTGTGGAGGTCAAGGATTAAGGTAGAAGGTTAGTTGGTAGTTTGTAGTTGTTCACCGATAGTCTTTGTAGTATGCATGTCCCTTCATATTCTTAGTTTTTTATTATGTTATGTGGTTTTGTTCGCCCCAGGTATTGTATTCCCTGTATCTATTATTTGGTGCCACTTATCCTTTATCTTTCCCTTTTTTTTTTAATCTTCCATCTTTCTTCCTCCCTTGCTTTCCTCTTCTTCTTCTTGCCCTTCCTGTGCCGAGGAACTATTGGAAACAGCCTCTCTACCTGAATTAGGTAGGGGTAAGGTCTGCGTACAGACTACCCTCCCCAGACCCCACTTGTTGGGATCAAACTGGTTTGTTGTTGTTGTAGTCATGAGGCTCACCGATTTTAATTAGGACATTTCTATTATGTAGATACAAAAGAAACTTAGCTAGAGTGATTAGAAAGAAATTGAAATTAATATCAGAATTAAACTTAGCTATACAATGTTTACAATGCAACTAAAAGCGCGAATAATCTCCTGTGATCTAATGTAATGTAGACGAGTCGAGTAATAGGCGATTATATCGAGAATTATATTTGTGTCGAAAGCTCAGGTTCAAATCTTATCAAATGTCCTGTTTTTCCAAGGGGGGAATATGGCACAAGCATTGAGTTCCCGACATTCTATTTTTTTTTTTGCAGGCTAGAAAAAAGTGAAACGCCTTCACGCGTGTGTAATGATATCTGAATCATTTTGAAATCTTTAAGTTCTGCCTTTGTATTATTAAACGTTCGTGCTAATAGTTGATTTGCGTTTGTACCTGCCTGCTTATTCTACCCAAAATTTTTGATTAAATCCTTAAGTTTCTTAAACATACATTGATTTGAACTTTGCAGCAACTACGCTTTGCAACATCACAAGGTTCTTGATCTTTTGAACAAACTAATCATCATTTTGTCGTTAGTGTTTGGGATGTAAACGTTGTTCATAAAAGATGAGAGCTCTCAATATGAAAACTATAAATAACGGGAAGAAAAATAGGTGTGCTAAGCTAGGATACAAGTTCCTTTTATGGTTTGGTCAATAATGAAATTACTAGAATACATCAAATCAGTACCGTCTTATAATGAATATTTTTGCAGAGTATTAGGAATTCAAGATAATCTGGAGATTAGTTCATGAGATGACTGAGAAAATAAAGCTTACAACTGCAACGACACTTAATTTAATATGTGGATATGTACTTGTGGAGAGAAAGGTTTGGCTAGAAAATTAGTAGATATGTTTATAAAATCAAAGTTATTCAATTATAGATTTTAGGCATTCATTTACTGCAATTTTACAGTCCCTTATGCGTGTCATGAATGGCTGTATTAGCCAATGTTGGTTTAATGTTATCTTGCTGATATTTTATTCCACTTCTTTTAGTTAGCTGATTTGTATGTTTTATGGTTTACTGACTTTATTTGTCCTGCTACTATCAGAGGGGATGCTTTTGGAAAATAAAAGGCAACACAACTTTTAACAGACATAACAATTCGTCAACATTTCACATGATTACATTATACACCTTTAGAGAGTTGTGCACACGCTTCATCGTCTCAATCTCAAGCACGATATCCAAATTTACCTCAAGAGAAACATTTGCAATTTGGTTTGTCAACTTCAAATGTGCAGAGAAATTATCTTCTACCAGATTTTTATGAGCTACCCCTACTGCAAGGTTCTTATTATAAATAAAATTATTTATATAACATGAATCGTTTATATATACTAACGGCATTTTATTATAACTTATTATTAGAACTTGAGGATGTCAATATTGATGGTGATGTACCGGGTATGTTTTTAATCAATAAATTTTTTAGCTATTAAATTACACAAATAAACTACATTTATACTAATATTCAAAATACTGGTAGTTTGATTAAATTCTTAACGTAATAATACGTGAAAACAATCGCAGAAAATAATGATGCCACTGAAGATGAAGACGAGTATGAAGGTATGTCTATCTTAACACAAACAATGATTCATTCATGTCCGCTTATCAATTTATATGGCTAACTTAATATGATTTTAATACTATTTAGAGCCTGATGTTGGATATGCAATTATTGACAATGAAGGTATGCATATTTATTATTTCTATATGTATATACAATAAGTAGGCATACCATAACATAACACCTTGACATTAATCTTACATTTGCTTCTTTTATTCATAGAGTACTGCGATATAGGCGATCCTACATACGAATGTGAACATTGTGGTGCTTACTTCTGGTACGAAGAAAGAATCAACAAGAATGTCAAAGCTAAAAAACCAGAGTTCTCTTTGTGTTGTAATCATGGAAAGATACACCTACCAAAGCCAAAAGAACCTCCCACAATTTTAAAACACTTATTATTCGGATCAGGTAACAAGAAAATCTACTTTTACCATACTTCAATAGTATCTTCAATATATGAATAAATATTGATTCACCAACAAATACTTTTATCTAGGTCCAAAAAGTAACCATTTCAGAGATAATATTAGATATAACTCAATGTTTTCATTTACCTCAATGGGAGGAAAAGTTGATGCTTCTGTCAACCAAACAAAGGGGCCAAGAACATTCAAATTATCTGGACAAAACTATCATCAAATCGGGAGTTTATTGCCTCCCGAAGGATCCACCCCCAAGTTTGCACAATTATATATATACGACACAGAAAACGAAGTTCAGAATAGAATTCATGCACTGGGGTTAGTATTCAATTATTCTAAATTTATATATGCATGAATAATCTAACAAAAAAAAACTTAGATCAATTTTATAAAACCTATTTTTATGCAGTCGTGGTGAAAGAATAAACCAACTTCATGCTGAAATTGTTCAAGATCTAAAACAAATACTTGATGAGCAGAATGTTTTGACAAAGTCATTTAGAATGGTCAGAGACAAATTTCAGGAAGATACTCACTCCAATTTTAGACTCAGATTGATAGAAAAACGGAACTATGATGGAAGAAGATATAACTTACCAACAATTTCAGAGGTTGCTGCTTTGGTAGTTGGAGATTTTGATGTATTTAGATGTGACCGAGACATCATCGTTGAAACCCAATATGGACATCTACAAAGGATAAATGAGTTGAATGCTACCTATTTAGGTCTTCAGTATCCTTTATTGTTCCCATTTGGTGAAGATGGTTATAGGGAAGACATTCCTTTAAATGGAAATGACGAATCAAGTGGAGGAAGGCATTTTGTTAGCATGCGTGAATATTTTGCATACAAAATTCAAGAAAGGAATGGCGAAGTACCAACAATTGTAAACTCAAGACGATTATTTCAACAATTCTTGGTCGATGGATTTACAATGGTTGAATCGTCTAGGTTAAAGTATATTAGAACTCATCAAAAACAGTTGCGAGCTCATATGTATAAAGGATTAGAAGATGCAGTTTTACATGGAGAGATAAATCCTTCTTCTCAAGGTAAAAGGGTAATTCTTTCATCCAGCTTCACAGGGGGTGCAAGATACATGATTCAAAATTATCAAGATGCTATGGCGATCTGCAAGTGGGCTGAATATCCAAATCTCTTCATCACATTTACTTGCAACCCAAAGTGGCCTGAAATTAGTAGATTTGTAAAGAGCAGGGGCTTGCAACCAGAAGATCGCCCAGACATTTTATCTAGGGTGTTCAAAATCAAATTGGATCGTTTAATAAAGGATTTGAAAGAGAAACAAATTTTTGGACCAGTTAAATCAGGTATATAATTAAACTTTTTAAATAAATTCTTATGATATTTATAATCTAATTTAATAAAGCATTTTATCTTACATATAAATTACAAGCAATTACCCCAATCGCAAATTATTATTTTTTGCAGTGATATATACTATAGAATTCCAAAAACGGGGGTTGCCTCATGCACACATATTGCTCTTTCTTCATAATAAATATCCAAATGTTGGAGATATAGATCAAATAATTTCAGCAGAAATACCAGATGAATCGGTTGATTCGTATTATTATAATGCCGTGAAGAATTTCATGATGCATGGCCCGTGCGGTTCTGCTAGAAAATCGTCTCCTTGCATGCGTAATGGTAGATGTACAAAACACTTTCCAAAGAAGTTTGTAGAAACTACCACAATCGATGAAGATGGATATCCTATATATAAAAGAAGGGACAATGGTAGAACTATCGAGAAAGAAGATATTGAATTGGATAACAGGTACGTGGTTCCACACAATAGGTATTTATTGTTGAAGTATGGTGCACATATAAATGTTGAATGGTGCAATCAATCTCGCTCAATCAAGTACTTATTTAAGTACGTTAATAAGGGTCATGATCGTGTGACAGCAGCTTTTTCTCAAAGTGTGAATGAGGAGGACTCATCGGCTATTGATGAAATAAAAATGTATTATGATTGTCGATACATATCACCATGTGAAGCTGCTTGGAGAATTTTTAAATTTCCAATTCAATTTAGAGAACCTTCAGTAGAAAGACTTTCCTTTCATCTACCAAATGAACAGACAGTTATTTTCTCTGATGATGATCCAATTGATGATGTTGCCAATAGACCAAGTATAAGGGAATCAAAGTTTTTAAGCTGGTTTGAGGCAAATAATACATACGAAGAAGCAAGAGAATTAACTTATGCAGAATTTCCTCTTAAGTTTGTGTGGAATAAAAAACTAAAAAAGTGGGAAAAAAGAAGAAATTCTATTTTTTCAATAGGGAGAATATTCTTTGTACCCCCTGGAAGTGGAGAGCAATATTACCTTCGAATGTTGTTGAATGTCATTAAAGGACCTAAGTGTTATGAAGATTTACGCAGAATTAACAATCAAGACCATTTAACTTTTAGAGATGCATGTTATGCACTGGGTTTATTAGATGATGACAAAGAGTATATAGATGCCATAAAGGAGGCAAGTAATTGGGGAATGCCATCATATCTTAGGCAATTATTTGGTATGTTACTATTATCCAAATCAATGTCACGGCCAGAATGTGTTTGGGAGGCAACATGGATTTTATTATCAGATGATATCTTACATGAACAAAGAAGAATATTGGATAATCCAGGTATACAATTCGACTTTCTTCTTAAGATTTAAATATTATAAAATTGTTAAAATATTTCTACATTTTTTTTGCATACAGATTAAACCTTACTATAATCTATGATTTACATTTACGCTTGCAACTTATGAGCGATTAATTATTAATATATTTTGATTGAAACATAATCGATGTAGCCTTCCAATAAAGTAAAGTAACATTAATTTGCTTTTATTATTTCTAAAGGAAATCATTTTGCTCTTTTCTTTATATGACTCATGGAAACTAAATATTTTTATCATTAATTAATTAATTATATACTTTTGTTATTTTAGAGGCTGAGCTAACAAATGATGAATTAAAGAATCGTTGTCTACAAAAGTTGAAAAATTTGTTGAAAGGTTGCGGAAGAACGTTATACGATTTTCCAACAATGCCAACACCGGTTTTCAATGAAGAAGAATTTGACAACACTAATAGACTAATCTGCGAAGAACTACGTTATAATAGGTGCTCTTTGTCTAAGGAACATGAAGAATTATTTGCTAAGTTGACAATTGAGCAAAAGTTAGTTTATGACAGAATTATCAAATCAGTGCATGAGGAAAAAGGTGAATTCTTCTTTTTATATGGTCATGGAGGAACCGGGAAGACATTTATTTGGAGGACTTTGTCTTCTGCCATAAGATCTAAAGGAGACATTATGTTAACAGTTGCGTCCAGCGGAATTGCATCTCTTTTGTTATCAGGAGGTCGAACAACTCATTCGAGATTTGCAATCCCACTCAATGCAACTGAAGATTCAACATGTAATACCAAACAAGGTACTCCTCTGTCAAAATTGATTGTCAAGACAAAGTTAATTATTTGGGATGAAGCACCAATGATTCATAGATATTGTTTTGAAGCTCTAGACAGAACTCTAAGAGATATTCTTAGATTTAAAGATGCTTCCAATTTAGATCGACCATTTGGAGTAAAAACGATTGTTCTTGGTGGTGACTTCAGACAACTACTTCCAATCATTCCAAAAGGTACTAGACAAGATATTGTTAATGCTGCCCTTAATTCTTCATATTTGTGGAATCACTGTCATGTCTTAAAGCTAACAAAAAATATGAGGTTGGAAGGAAATCAGGTGGATTCACATTTGAATGATCTAAGACAATTTTCTAATTGGATTTTAGCAATTGGTGATGGTATGATTGGAAATTCTGTTGGTGGTATTGAAAAAGTTCACATTCCTGATGATCTTATCATAAATAATTGTGGCGATCCAATTTCTGCGCTTGTGGATAGTACATATCCAGGTTTTTTAAGTCATTGCAGTGATATAACATACCTACAACAAAGAGGAATTCTTGCTCCCACTCTTGACATGATTGAATCAATCAACGAATACATGGTTTCACTAAACCAAAGTCAACCAAAAACATTTTTGAGTTTCGATACAATTTGCATGTCAGACGATGCTTTTACAGGTTTGGAACACGTACATACACCCGAATTCCTAAACACTATTAAGTGTTCTGGAATTCCAAATCATGTTGTCACTTTGAAAGTGGGTGTCCCAGTGATGTTATTGAGAAATACAGACCCATCTTCAGGGCTATGTAATGGAACAAGATTAATCATCACTAGACTCGGAAATCGGGTTATCGAAGCAAAAGTTTTATCGGGAAATATGGCTGGACAAAAGGTCTTCATTCCGAGAATGTCATTAACTCCATCTGATGCAAGAATATCTTTTAAGTTCCAGCGAAGGCAATTTCTAATAGTTGTAATTTTTGCAATGACTATAAACAAAAGTCAAGGACAATCTTTATCTCATGTTGGGTTATATTTGAAGAAACCGGTCTTCACACATGGCCAGCTTTACGTTGCTCTATCACGGGTTACAAAAAGAAAGAGATTAAAGATTTTGGTTTATGACGATGATGGAGAAATTTCAAATGAAGCAATAAATGTAGTTTACAAAGAAGTTTTCCGTAATTTACTTGGAGAATGAAAGCAAATCTGATCTGAAAGTTCATAACATTTTTGCTTCTCATGCTTCTGTCTTTGCTAAACCATATTGGAAATAAGCTTCAGAAACAATAGTTGACAACTTCAATTGGTATGCTTATATGTTATCTCATCAATATTAGTTGTTACTATAGTTACTTTGAACTAATAAATTCTTATGGTTTAAACATACTAACAAACAACTTGCAATCATCTCTGCCCTTTTACAACAGAGTTCTCGCAATGGATGTTGAGGTTTAAAAAATAAAACTTGCTCCGCTGTCGAAGGTGGAACAAAAGAAGACAAAGACTCTACTGGTAAAATTAATACTAAATCAACTTCCGATTGATTTTGGTTTCATCACACATTTAAATCTGATTAAAGATTTGTGAATTGACAGCTTATAACTTTTACTTACTGATGCATTACAATATGAATCAATTAGTTCCTTTTTATTTCCTTAAAGTGAAAGACCGTCCATTTCAAATAATACTCCTCTATTATCCCTATCATATTTTCTGTTCTTCAACCCTTCTATTTTAATTTTCATCTCATTTTCTCTCTGTTATTTCTATTCCTACCGTATTTTGTGAATCATTTAGAATTTATGCCTTTGTCTTCAAATTTGTGATAGCATTAGTGGAGAAAAAATATCTTCTTTTGAAGTGCTGATAAATTAAATTCGTCCAAATTATAGTTGCAATAGGGTATTACTCGCTAAATGAAAATTTAAATTTCTCTTATGTTCCTTTCGGTGAGTATCAATTGATTACTCATTCTTTTATCAAGTTGTGTAAACCAATAGTAATTCATTGTTCAGGGATGTCAAATATATGTTCATCTATGTTGTTTGGAGCTGCTTGCAGCACTTTCTTCCGATATTTCACTGCATTTTCTATGGTAAAGGTTAGTGCTTTGGGACCGCGAAGCCATATTTCTCATAGGCAAGTCCGCAAATGAATTGAAGGAAGGATTACTTGAGGTATATCAACTAATTAAATTCTTATTTGTTATTTGTAAAATTCTAACGCAAACTTTATTTCTAGAATACTGGCGCTGCTGATGAGCATTACTATCCAGTTGAGTTGAACAATATTCTTCAAAGAAAATTTATGTTTAAGGTTATTGTCAAGAGCTCGAACATTCGGTTGCAAGCTGAAGTTTACAGTGTTGTCAAGCTTACAGATGAGGAGCAATTGATAAGGAAGTATGATCAGGCTGCACATTCAAATGCCTTAACTGTATGTGATCTTCACTCACAAACTTCATAACATATTTAAATTGCGACTTTCTGTTAAATTGCATATTTTGTAGTTTAATTTCTAACTCATTTATTTATTAATGTTTGGTAGGACCTTGACTTCAATACTAATCAAGGCATAGACAGAGAGAAGGAATGCGAGATAAATATATCGTTGACTTTTAATTTGTCCTTCAACATTAAATATAATTATATATCTGCAAGGATATCTTTCTCAATAAATCTGGAGTATTTTTTTTAACTTTAAAGGTTTTGAATGTACACAGTTCTTATTGAGTTGAAGCCACAGTTAAGCCAAACCTGAGGACATTATTGAAATTAGTCCTGTTACTCGAGAAAAAATTGAAGGAGAAGATGCAAAGGAAGAAGGCTGATAAAGACATATTAAAACACTCAACAACTCTTACTTCAACTCTCACCACTAGAAACAAGGTTTTTGATTGAGTCATAGTTCTTATTGTTTTGTGTTTTACATTATTGTATCAGTATACTACTAGAGGAATGCTTGTTTTTTTATCAACTTTTTAAGGGCTTCATGTGGTCTGCGTAAAAAACCAAAATAGCAGATAGTGGACATAGATGCTGCAGATGTGAACAATGAGTTGGCAATCTTAATAATTTGATTTCATTCCCTATTTTCTCTGTATTCACCAGATCAAACTTTTATAGTGCATTCTTGAAGCCACTAACTTTTAAACGGGAATGGTTTAATTTGACTTGATTTAGAGTGTTGCTATGAGTTTGCTTTGTTAATTATCTCTGCTACAGATCATTATCATATCTGTTTTTTGGGTATTGCTTGCTAAACCAAATAAGTTGAACAGGTGTAGGCCAAGTTGGGTATGTTTTTTGTAGTGTTTTCTTACTACTTTATTATACGAATATCTGTTACATTAAACAAACAACAACTACCCAGTAAAATCCTATATAGTGGGGTCTGGGGAGGGTAATGTGTACGCAGACCTTACCCCTGCCCCGATAGGGGCAGAGAGGCTGTTTCCGATAGACCCTCGGCTCAGAAAGTCGAAAATAAAGTAAGAAAAACCAAGAGGAGAGAATTCATTAGTAACTCCAGTAGAAATCTTAATAGTAACAGAAACATAAAAACCGAAAGATGAATGACATGCAATAACATTGACCATAATCTAAGGCTCGGGGCTAAGACAAACAACAAGAATAGTATGGGTCTAACATAAACTGTAAGCCATCTAAGGCCAATCCTAATCCAACCCCGCCTCACCCCCGGAATGAAGTAAGGAAAGCTTTACTACCCCTATCCTACAACCTTAATGCTTGACCTCCAAGCCTTCCTATCAAGGGCCATGTCCTCGGAAATGAGCAGTCGAGCCATGTCCTGCCTGATCACCGCTCCCCAATACTTCTTAGGTCTCCCTCTACCTTTTCTCGTACCCACCACGGCCAACCGCTCACACCTCCTCGCCGGTGCATCGAGGCTTCTCCTCTACACGTGCCCGAACCATCTGAGCCTCACTTCCCGCATCTTGTCATCCACAGGGGCGACGCCCACCTTCTTCCGAATATCTTCATTCTTAATCTTGTCTATCCTAGTGTGCCCGCACATCCACCTCAGCATCCGCATCTCTGCTACTTTTATCCTCTGGATATGGGAGTTCTTAACCGGCCAGCACTCTGCCCCATACAACATGGCCGGTCTAACTACAGCTCTATAAAACTTACCTTTGAGTGTCGGTGACACTTTCTTGTCACACAAGACTCCAGATGCAAGCCTCCATTTCATCCAGCCCGCCCCTATGCGGTGAGTGACGTCCTCGTCGATCTCTCCATCCCCCTGAGTCATCGACCCAAGGTACTTGAAGCTATCTCGCTTGGGGATGGCCTGTGGCCCAAGCCTCATGTCCCCGCCTACATCCCTCGACTCAGCGCTAAACTTGCATTCCAGGTACTCTGTCTTAGACCTGCTCAATTTGAAACCCTTAGACTCGAGAGTCTGTCTCCAAACCTCCAATCTCTCGTTAACATCGTTCCTCGTCTCGTCAATTAGAACTATGTCGTCAGCAAACAACATACACCATGGCACCTCCCCTTGAATATGGTGTGTCAAAGCATCCATCACCAAGGCAAATAAGAACGGGCTAAGCGTTGAGCCTTGGTGTAATCCCATAACAACCGGGAAATGCTCCGAGACGCCTCCCACCGTCCTAACCTTAGTCTTAGCTCCATCATACATGTCCTTGATCGCTCGTATGTAGGCTACCGGCACGCCCTTCGCCTCAAGACATCTCTAGAGCACCTCCCTAGGAACCTTATCATACGCTTTCTCCAAGTCAATAAACACCATGTGCAGATCCTTCTTCTTATCCCTGTACTGTTCCACCAACCTCCTAATAAGGTGGATAGCCTCCGTAGTGGAGCGGCCCGTCATGAACCCAAACTGATTGTCGGATATAGACGTCGTCTTCCTCACCCTCACCTCCACCACCCTCTCCCAGACTTTCATGGTATGGCTAAGTAACTTGATACCCCTATAATTGTTACAACACTGGATATCACCTTTGTTCTTGTACAACGGTACCACTGTACTCGACCTCCATTCATCCGGCATCCTCTTCGTCCTAAAAATTACATTGAACAACCCAGTCAACCATTCCAATCCTGCTCGACCCACACACTTCCAAAACTCAACCGGAATTTCATCTGGCCCGGTCGCTCTACCCCTACTCATCTTACGTAACGCCCCCACGACCTCATCCACCTTAATGCGCCTGCAATACCTAAAATCTCGGAGATTCTCCGAATGCCCCAAGTCCCCTAGCGCTATATCTCGGTCCCCCTCCTCATTCAGAAGACCATAAAAGTACGTATGCCATCTCTGCTTGATCTGGGACTCTCCCATCAATACTCTACCATCCTCGTCTTTGATGCACCTTACTTGGTCCAGATCCCGGGCCTTCCTCTCCTTCGCTTTAGCCAGCCGAAACAACTTCCTTTCCCCGCCTTTCTCCTCTAATTCCTCGTATAGTTCCAAAACATGATAGCATTTGCATGCTTTTTGTATTTACCGTCTTTTCTAAGGTATATTTTCTTATGAAAAATTATATTTATTATTCTCCGCGCAACGCGCGGGTACGGATACTAGTGTATTTGAAAAGCTGGTTAAACTTTAATAGCCGGCTCAAAAAGTGGCAAACTCAATTTTTTCAATTATACACATCCTGCTTCTAACACAACATAAAAACTAAATAAAGAAACCTTAGGATTCAAGTGAACATTAGTTTATGTTCTTCAAGGCTCATAACTGACTCAAGATGTTACTATGTAGCTTACAGAACAGAAACAAATCAACAGTAATATCAATTTCAATAAAGGAATCCATAATGATATTTATAATTAGAAAGACAGGAAATCATGTTTTTTACATAAGTTTGTACTAGTAATTCCATATTGGCAACATCAGAATGACAAAATAGAAAGTAGAACAATCTTCTTAAGCACTACTCTTGATAACTTCATCATCTACATAACTTGCTTTCAGCTCGCCCTTAACATCCGCGTCTTGGAAATAATCCTCGCGAGCATTATCAGCTAACATCAAAGCCACCAACCAAAAGAGCGCAGAATCAAGAGACAAAAAGGCGCCTCCACCAAGAAGACCGGTCTTAGCTGTTGGGCAATCGGTTTGCAAGTTGTGATGGATGTTGCGAGAGATATGAAGTTGCTCGGAGATTGTAGGCCACAATATTAATGCTGCTGCTAAACCAGTTGTACCCCTTTGATTCAACAGCAGAAAATACCAAAAGACAATAAGATTCAGAAAACAGAATAAGCGCATTTGAATAGTGATAAGATTCCTATCCTACCTCACCCCTCAAGAAAGCAGTGAATGCAATAGCATAATCTGGTGATGCATCAATAAGTAGAGATTCTACTTAAAAGAGAAAAATGAGGCAACTAATTGACTGGGTTGTCTCCAGATTAAGGAGAAACACCTGATGAAGTGCCTACATAAGAACGTCATGTTGAAGTAACCTCTATAAACCTATTTCTGAAATGAGTTATGGAGCGAAAGGTATCATAAATATTTTAATTTATAACTTCACCAGAAATTCATCCCAAAGTCGAGAGCTCCAGTTCGCCAAGCATATTATGCGCCCACCGTTGCATTTTTTGCGTGACTAAAAGTAACATCCTTATCATTGTTGTCTTCTTCATCATCATTATAATCATTATCTTTTGTTGTTATTATAAAAAAAAAGAAAATTATTCGTTATCATTTGTGTTATTTCTATACCAGTTAGACAATACGATTAGTGCTATTATTCATTGACGATAACAATCAAGGAACAAAAAGTATGTTACATAGAATGATGTGTTTACCAATTTAAACAGTTAAATATAAGACACATGGGGATAGTGAACTAGAATTAAGAAAAAGGTAAATGAAGACACTAAAACAGGGTGAATATGACCATTGAAGAGTACTTACAATGCAATATTGAGGAACACAACAAAACTAGTGTTTTTGAGCAAAGCAGCTTGTGGAATTGACTTCCCTTGATACGGATAAAATAACGACAGAAAACCAGCCACAGAAGATACAGCAAGAAACGCAAATGACAAATAGCCCAATGCAACAGTAGGATCAGACTTGTATTTACAAATAACAACGCCTTTTCCTGGTATTGGAGTCCCAGCTGCAGGCTGCAAAAAAAATAACCAAAAAGTCCAAACTAAGGGAGGACGAAATAACAAAACATACAAGATACTTAACCAATATATTGTGCATCTACTCATCAATGATGCTCAATTGTCTACACTTCTCACAAAAAAAACTAGGAGGAATCATCTTGTTTCGCACATTATACTTTTCACAATCTACAAATACATGATAAGTGCTATATTACTTGGAAACCGCCACACTGCCTGACATACCACAAATAGGGGAAGAGAAAATCAAGAAACTGTTCCATGTTAGCTTTTTATAAGATTATAAAATAGACAGAAGACCTTCAAGAACACTTTTTTACATGTCTAGCCACAATTAATAAAGTCTTAATCGCTCTGTCATTTGAATAAGAGTAATTTAAGCCATGAAGCATCAGCGCAGTATCCTGCCGTATTACAATGTAACATTTGATTCTATAGTTCTCCCTGTCTACGGGGTATCACATGACTAGAATAAGGTACGTCTTTGAATTCGACACTTAAAAGAGAAAATCTTACTCCCTCGGTCCCAATTTATGTGGCATCATTAAGATATTGAGAGTCGAAATTCTTAATTTTGATCGTGAATTACATAAAATCTGTAAGTTTTTTGAAATAAAATTTACATATTCAAAAACTACATACAAAGTATTGTTAGTCACAATGATTAACAATTTACAATATCTAAAAGGCATACGAAAAAATTACTGTCAAAGAATAACTCGTTACTCTCGAAATCCGAACAATGTCACATAAATTGGGACAAATTGAGTACTCAGTAGCAAAGAAATTTCCTTTTGCAATGTTGACAATGTCAAGAAAGAGTCTGCTATGGTATAAACCAACTACCACTCCTGAATTAAATAACTACTTAAGCTAAACTAGAAGTATCATGATCAATGCTTCATCCGACATGAGGACATCATAACAGGGCAGATCAGGTTGCCAAGGAATCGATCCAATCACTTAACATTGCTTCTTCATTATAGTTTACTAGTAACACCAGTTATGTTCTCAACAATATTGACTACTGGTGACATAGACATAGTTATTCAAAAAAAAAAAAATATATTCCAACTAGATTAGGCCTTTGCCCTTTTTTGCTCGGGCCGACCTAAGTCCCCTAACGCATCATACATGGACGCACTACTATATATTGGCACTAATGGTACGTAAACGTAACTCATTGTTCATACAAGGCATAACCAATTCGATACTAATTTGCTGAGGATTAATTGAATATAGAAGATTAAGAGAAATTTTTCCAAAGATATGACATAACAGGGTATTTAGATGATTCACAAGAGTTCCGCATATCTTATTTTATCAACTAACCTTCTTGTTTTCAGCAATAACTCCAAATACAAAGGATAAAACACCAAGGGTTGCTATTATTATGGACATCTGCTTCATACCAATCGCCATTGGACCTCCAAACTATCAGCAACTACCTACAATTTCAAAATCCAGAATACCCATTTTTCATCAATATTGAACAGAAAAATCCCAATTTACAACCAAGTTAAACAAGTTATCACTTCAATTACAACAAAGAAACAGATTATCAAGTGGCTAATACTAAAAAGAACCAAATTTTACAGTTTTAAAATCCAAAATACCCATTTTTAAGCAAAATTTAACAGAAATATTCCAGTATACAACCAAATCAAACGAGATATAACAAAGAAACAGATGAAAAAGCAGCTAATACTAAAAAAACCAAATTTTACACTTTAAAAATTCAAAAAAAAAAAAAAAAACCATTTTTAGCAAAACTGAACAGAAACTTTCCAATATACAACCAAAAACAAATAAAATACCACTTCAAATATAACAAAGAAACAGATTAAAAAGAGGCTAATACTAAAAAGAGCCAAACCTTAATTATCCAAAATACCCATCTTTTTAGCAAAATTGAACAAAAAAGAATCCACTAATCTATACAAGCAAATCAAACAAGTTATCACTTCAATTGTAACAAAGAAACAGATGAAAAAGCGGCTAATACTAAAAAGAACCAAAATTTACAGTTTAAAAATCCAAAAGCCCATTGTTTGCATAATTGAACAGAAACTTTCCACTATACAACCAAATTAAACCAGTTATGACTTCAATTGTAACAAAGAAACAGACTAAAAAGCGTCTAAAAAAAAAAAAAAAAAAAAGGACCAAATTTTACAGTTTAAAAATCCAAAAACCCATTTTTAGCAAAATTAAACAGAAACATCCCATTATAAGACCAAATCAAACAAGATACCACTTCAATTTTAACAAGAAACAGATTAACAAGTGGCTAAAACTATAATTAAAAAAAAATTAAAAAGGGATTATCTAATTGTACCCATGTGTAATAATAATAAAAAAGACAAAACACCCAGAAACAGACTATTTAAATACTTGAAACTCTACACATATTAAGTCAATATTGAAGAATTGCAAAGTAAAAAAAAAAAAAAAAGGAGCATACCCTTAGGAAGAATAATTGAAAAGAGAAAAGGAAGGAAAATTCTGCTGAGATCTGTTTGATTTTTGTGTGTATATATGGATAGAGCAGAGTTGTCAACGCAGGTGGTATCTATTTCGTTAGGATTCTTTTTCTTTTACCACATTTGTTTAGGATTCTTTATTGGTTTAAATATGGATGAATTTTGTCTAGAAAAGTGGAAACTTACATATTTGTAGACCAAATAAAAAATAAATAAATAAAGTAGTAATAAAAGAAAAACGTCGTTGTAGGCCCTACAGACTTAAAGTTGGTGATCATGATGGAATAGAACCAGGATTCTTTGGGAATTACTACTGTACAATCTCAGTGTATTCTTTTTTTTTAAAAAAAATTATTTATTTCTAATTGTATATACGTTTGAATTTTTTAGGATACAATAATTTATGCAGTTGTGAATGTAGAATTAAACATTAAAAAAGTTTTACATATATACTAATTTAAATTTTTTTCTTTACAATATTCAGTTAATCAAGAAATGTACTATAGATAATTCTCCATAAAAAGTAAAATTTATAATTTTAAAAATAAGATAAATTATCTGTTGTACAGTAGTAATTCTAATTATCTGAAATATACATTAAACTCTATTTAAAATTCATATGATATGTTGAGGAAAACACTCTAATTATTGAGTATAAATTCTTATAAACTTTTTACGGTAGGTCGTAGTAGTCTATCGCTTAGGAGGATTTTTGTTTTTTGAGTGTAGGAACAATTTCCATTTTGAGTTTTTTACATGCTTGATCCTTTTTTAACTATTATTTATAAAAATAGCACCATTTATTATTTATTCCATAAAGAGCACTTTTTTTTTTTATTAATGGCACATTATAAAAATTAAGCTCAACATCTAAGTTAACTCACTCACTAATCACGGGAAGTACTTTTTTTTTGTCCATCTTCATTTTCCCTTTACAGCATTCATCTTTTTCACTCCATATTTTGAAAAGCTGCTGCATATCTCAATGCCACCTAAATCAAGATGTATTGATTTATACATCTTTTATACTCTGTATATCAGGTATCACTTTAATTCAAAATGTATATTTATGTATCTATATTTTGTATATTTATTTGTGAAGTGCTATCTTATTTTAAGCGGTATTTTTAATGTATATTATATTATATATATATATATATATATATATATATATATATATATATATATATATATATATATATATATCTTAATTAAATTTAAGATATATATTTTTATGTATATTTCACATGTCTAAGTGTCATCTTAATTGAAGATGTATTTTTTATGTATTTGCTTTGTATATTTTATATGTGTTAATTCAAAGTATATTTTTATATATATGTATTGTATATATTAACGTATATTATTATCGAAATAAGAGCTTTATATTAAGAAAGGAAGAAAGAAGTAAGAGAAAAACTTAAAAAAGATAACTAAAAATAAAATGAATGGAACAAATTTAAAAAATATATTGGCTTCGGTAGAAAACAAAACTAAGAAGATGAAGAAAAAGAAGGAAAGCTAATAGATAAAGAGAGAGAAAAAGACATGATTTTTGTACAAATAATTATTAACTTTCCATTCAAATTTCTTATGTTTAGGGATTAATAGTTAATATTTCTATTTTAATGGAACTGTGTGCTACAAATATAAATATTTTCCTGCCATATTTGTCATATTGAATTTAATGCTAAAAATTTGTTATATTTCTTTTAAACTGTGACAGTTATGTAAAATCCCCTTGGATTTTTGATTAATTGTAAGGTGGATTTTTCCGTGGGTCCTCGCCATCTGAATCAATTCTGAACGGACAAGCCGAGATCATCTCACTTAGAAGCTGCTTTTCGGATTCTGCGAAGAAATTGAGGTTTGATACCATTTGTGTTCAAAATAGGATACCTCCTAGGTCATTTCTTTTCTCCCCTTCTGCTGTTATAGCTTCAACTTCTTTCTAATAGCTGCTTGCTTGGCTTCAAAGCCTTACCATTGAGCTTGGGTGACCATGAACTTAAGAAAAACTGAATAAATGGCAGACATATGATACTTTTTGGATTATTTTTAAGTTTTGACCTCCGTTGTGTTCCATAGGCAGAATTTTATGGTCAAAAATTAAAGTGTTGTCCATAGGGCAAACGATGGATAACACTTGAATAGCTCGTGGGACAAGCGAGGACAAACATTCAAGGAAAAAATCAGAAATAACATGATTTATAACTGATAATTGAAATATAGTCACAATTTTTTTAAAAAATAAATAAATTTATCTACTTTTTGGTGTAAAGATAAAATCTGAACAAAAATACCCTTAAAAATTCGCAAAAATTTCACCATAATATGTTAGAGTTTGAATTTTTTTACATATGAGATTCCAGAATAATGTGCTGGAGTTCATATATTATAAGTTTATACACATGAGTTTCATAATCTAGCATATTATGCTAGAACTTTTCATGTTTCAGATAGGGCGTTTTTGTCCAGATTTTATCTCCGAATAAAATATGAAGTTTTTCAATGATTTTGCAAATGGTTACTACTTTTAGATTAATTAAAGTCTAAAAATTGACTAGCACATGCTCTTTTCACAAAATTCAAGACCATTCACTTTAAGGATTGTTTGTTGGGAAATTTTCGTTCCTATACCATATAGGAAACTATATTACCAAATATGTTCATAGTTTGCATATTACCCTTCATGCTAATAGTATTTTTACAAAATATAGACAACGCATTAAATAATGAATCATTGTAGCTGTAGGATTCCTTATTTAGCCGCGCTAAAATTGGGGAATTAAATATTCTTCCAGATCTTCCACAATGCAAATCACGCACATTCATAATTATCGTCGGTTTCATTTCAAATTTTCCATACTCTGTTTTTGCGATACACTCTGTATGCGATACACTCTGTTTTATGCGAATTTGTCGAATAACGCAATTATGTCGAATAACGCAGAAGATTTGTATACAATCTGTTTTATGCGAATTTGCAGAAGATTTGCGCATTTCGATGTAATCAAGCACATTCATAATTGCGTTTTTTACAGAAGAGAGCAGCAATTCCACCATTGACAACCATTAAAAAGCTTTGAAGCTTTGAATTCAAATTTGAATTTTCAAAAATCATTATTTGTTTGGATTGGGTGTTGTTGAAAATAATTGGGAATATGTTTGGAGTTTATATCTCAATTTTGAGGGGTTTTGGTGATGATTAGACTTGGTTTTGACTGAATTTCAGATTGAAACTCGAAGAAGAAGAAGAAGACATGACATATATTATATTGCAGAAATTGTAAAAAATTTGTAGATTGTTGTTTATTTATTTTTCTTTTATTCATTTACCTATTGTATGAAACTGGAACAACATTGTATAAAAATTGTATTTAAGTGGATGATTTAGTACTGTTTTGGACAAAAATATGTATCAAAAATGTGAAACATACATTTCAAGGGAAGCATGTCGAGTTCAAATATGTACCTAGTTTGTAGATATTTTGTAGATAAATTGTAAATTATTTGTATTATGATTGTAGATGCTTTATTTTCTGTTTTCACAAATAAAAAATGACTAAAACTTCTACAAATCTTCTGAAAAAACGCAATTATGTCAAAAATCCCAATTATGCCACAATTGATTGGGAATTGGGATATTAAAATTTAATGTACCCAGTTTATAGATATTTTGTAGATGAATTGTAGATTATTTGTATTCTGATTGTAGATGCTTTGTTTTCTATTTTCACAAATCAAAAAAGACTAAACTTCTACAAATCTTCTGCAGAAAACGCAATTATGTCGAAAATCCCAATTATGCTACAATTGAATGAGAATTGGGATATTAAAATTCAATGTACCCAGTTTGTAGATATTTTGTCGATAAATTGTAGATTATTTGTATTATGTCGAAAATCCCGATTATGCTACAATTTCTGGGATTCTCCTATATGCTCTTGTTACTCCTTACGAAACTGCTATGCTAAATATGGAATCCAAAAAAAACATGATGAAGGGATAGATCTTCCTAAGAAATTTTGTAGATAATTCGTAGAAACATTGAAATTCTGTATTTTCATATTAATTTTTCAAATGATATGTAGTTTTGTTGTGGATTAAATGTAGAAAACAAGCCATTGTGAGTCTTATTTGACCCATTCCTCACATTCAACCTATTCTACAAATTCACGTCTCTTTAAATACAATACAACCATACTTTCTTGAATTTAAAGGTATAGTAATATATATATATATAACTTAAAAAACATCTTCTCCTCTGCACAAGTTAGCTCCAAAACAGACGAAGTGGAATAACAAGCTCCCATCAAAACTTTTAACACAAACACACAAAGCTCAAAAATAAATAAACAACAGTCTACAATTTATCTACAACTTATGCAATATAATGTATGTCATGTCTTCTTCTTCTTCTTCTTCTTCTTCTTCTTCTTCTTCTTCTTCGAGTTTCAATCTGAAATTCAGCCAAAACCAAGTCTAATCTTCACCAAAACCCCTCAAAATTGAGATATAAACTCCGAACCATATTCCTAATTATTTACAACACACTCAATTAGGGGTGGGCGTTCGGGCAGTTCGGTTTGCATATGAAATTTCGGCTTGGATTTTCAGTTTTCGGATTGACGAAATGACAATCCAAATCCAATCCAAATAACTTTGGTTTGGATATTTTGAATTTTCGACTTTGAGCTTATAAGTCGAGATGTCTCTTCTTTTTACAAAAATGAATATCCAAATGAAGTACTCATGTTAAATTGCCTGAAAAGTTCTTCATTCTCACCGCAATCATCCAAATGAAATATTAAAGTAATGAAATTATTATATAAAAAAATAAAAAATACAATAGAGACGTTAATACGACAGATAAGAAGTGGAAATAGTAAAACCATGTCCAAATAGAAAGTATTCTCATAATAACTTAGTAATTAATATTGAATATATATGATAATATCTAATGGGCAGGGTATTGAACTTATTACTATTGACATATGAATAATGGACTAAATATAAAGTATAAGAATTTTGGATTTTCGGATATCCAAAAATTCGAAGTACCAAATCCAATATCCAATCCGAAATCTAAAAATTTTAAAAATTAAATCCAAAATCCAATCCGTAATCCGAAAATCCAAACCAAAAATCCAAGAAATTCGAATTTCGGTTTGGATTTCGGGTTTGCCCAAAGTATGCACACCCCTACACTCAATCCAAACAAATAATGGTTTTTGAAAACCCAAATTAGAATTCAAAGCTTCAAAGCTTTTTAATGGCTGTCAATGGTGGAATTGCTACTCTCTTTTCCTTTCCTCTTATATTACTGAAATTTGGGATTGCGAGATAGAGAGAGACGTAGAGAGAATTCTCAATTCTTTGCAACAACATCCAATCCAAACAAACAATGTCTTTTGAAAATCCAAATTCGAATTCAAAGCCTTGGCTATGGAAGAAATAATGGGATTTTGATACATAAATCGTGGGTGTGGGAGGAAAACATGAGTGAAGATGTGGGAATTGGAGAGAGAAACGTGGGGGGAGTGGTATTAGAAGGAATATACGGTACCATTAAATTAGGAGTGTAATTAATACCCTTAAAAACCACTAATGGTATATAATTGGTAATTAGGTATACTAAATGTAATTATATCAAACCTTAAACATTGAGGGTAATACAATTTCTTATATGGCATAGGAATTTAAAAATTCCTTGTTTGTTTACTCACCCGAATCCAAGTTGTAGTGGGATAAAATTCACAAATAGCCACTTTTAGTTTTTGTAATTGAAAAAATAACCACTATCATGAAGTTCCAAATACACGAGTGAAATTCTAATTACATTGTCATGGAGTTTTACCTCCTAATTTGAAACTCTATAATAATGATTATTTTTCAATTACAAAAGTGAGAAATGGCTAGCTCACACCCATGTCTGGTCCATTTAGGTCATATGGACTGAACAAATTTTGAGCGAATGCCCAATATAGTGAGTGACTCAAGCCTGCTTCATCAAAGCCCAAATCAAATTTTACCGTTAACCACGTGATCGAGTTAAAAAGAAAGTACCCATATTATTGGCTATCTCTGAAGGACATAGTAAGTCAAAAAGAAGTAAATATTAAAGAGATCAATTGAAATATTGTTGAAAATATATAGAGCAGGCAAGATGGTCAATTACAGTAAATTATAGGCTCGTGATCTAGACCAAGTGAGGTGCATCAAAGATGAGGATTGTAGAGTAATAATGGAAGAAGCACAGATCAAGCGAAGGTGGCAGACATACTTCCATGAACTCTTGAACGAAGAGGGGGATAGGAACATTATGCTGGGCGATTTGGAGCACTCCAAGAGTCGTTGTGATTTTAGGTATTGTAGGCGCTTTAGTTTTGAGGAGGTCGCGAGGGTGGTGCGTAAGATGAGCAGGGGGCAGAGCGAACGGGCCGGATGAGATCCATGTTGAATTCTGGAGGTATGCGAGTAGGGCTAGATTTGAGTGGCTAACTGGGCTATTTAACGCTATTTTTAGGATGAAGAAGTTGCCCGATGAGTAGATGTGGAGTGCGATGATCGCATTGTACAAGAACAAAGGTGATATCCAAAATTACAACAATTATAGGGGTATCAAGTTACTTAGTCACACTATGAAAGTTTGGGAGAGGATGATAGAAGTGAGGGTTAGAGGACGGTGTCTGTTTTCGAGAACCAGTTCGGTTTCATGTCAGGACTTTCGACTACGAAAAGCCATCCATCTTGTTAGCAGGTTGGTGGAATAGTACAAGGATAGGAAGAAAGATTTGCTTTATTGACCTAAATAAAGTGTACGACAAGGTTCCTAGAGAGGTTCTTTGGCGATGCTTGGAGGCTAGAGGTGTCCCTATAGCATATATTAGAGTGACTAAGGACACGTATGATGGAGCTAAGACTCAGGTGAGGACAATGGGAGGAGACTCAGAACATTTTTCGGTTGGGATGGGGTTGCACCAAGGATCTGCGCCCAGCCCATTCTTATTTTCTTTGGCGATGAATACGCTGATGCATCATATTCAAATGGAGGTGCCATGGTGTAAGTTATTCGCTGACAACATATTGCTGATTGATGAGACGCAATGCAGTGTAAACGACAAGTTAGAGGTTTAGAGACTGACCTTAGAGTTTAAGGGTTTCAGGTTGAGCAGGACTAAGACGGACTACTTAGAGTGCAAGTTCAACGACGTGGCGGTGGGAGCTGGTATAGACATGAGGCTTGATTCACAAGTCATCCTCAGGAGAGGAAGTTTCAGTTATCTCGGATTAGTTATCCGAGCAGACGGGGAGATCGACGTGATTCTTATAAACTTTATACAGTTGGTCGTAGTAGTGAAAGTAATTGTTATTACGTAGGAGGATTTTATTTGGGAAACTTACACAAATGCTCCAAAAAAGTCTCAACTTACCAACCTCTAGCCATTAGTCGTAGGTTTACCAAAACTAGCCAAGCACATATAAAAGTTGAAAAACCAAATAAATAAGGTCTTATTTCAAAGAATCACATGCAAAAATCTCCTTCCATATTTTTAAGCGTGATTAGCAAAATTAGATACAAGACGAAATGAAAATTTAATGGATGAGGTAGCAAATAAGGTGATGAAATAGAAGAATTTATATACAATATTTCAAAAATCTAAGCAAAATAGGAACTTTTTCATTGGGTATAGTTGAAATTCATTGAAACATACAGATAAGTCAATATACGAAATGTGAGGAAGATTGGAGGTGATTTGGACTGGTTTTGCATCAAAATTCATAATTAAATTGAGTTCAAAACAATTCTTCTACGATACATGTATCAAACATGTATCTCACACACAGGTACGCATGGGTATACATGTGATACACGATTGATAACACATATGATACATATGTGATACATAAATGATACACAGTGTGATACACATATCATTTTTTTTTTCACGTTCAGTTTTTACTTTGAATTTTCAATTCAAACCACCTCAAAACTTCACCAAATAGTTCCAAAATTGAGATTTAAGCTCCTTAAGATGTATCCAATCTATTCTAATAACACCCCCTTAAAAAATATTTGACCTTTTTTGTTACAATTAGCTAATATTAATAACATTTGGCTAATATTAGTAATATTTTATGAATTGATCAATTTTTGTAATGAGCTACTTATAAATGGACATAGCTGGCAGTTTTCCTTTTAGTTTTGAGTGCATGAACAATTTGGATTTTTGATTAATCGGGTTGAGTTTGAGTGACCATAACTTAAAGCAGAAATATGATACTTTTTGGGTTATACTTAACTTTTGACTCTCGCTTGTCCCATAAGCAGAATTTTAAGGTAAAAAATTAAAAGTGTTGTCCATAGGGCAAGATGAAAATACCTGTTAAACTTGAAGTACTGTTGATGGGCAATCGGGGACAAAAAATCAAGACCATCTACTTTGAGGGCTATTTATGTACTTCACCTTAATTGAAATTGTAATGGGATAAATTCACAAATAGACACTTTTAGTTTTTGTAATTGAAAAATAGTCACTATCATGAAGTTCCAAAATACAGAAGTAGAATTTTAATATTATTATCATGGCATTAATTTGAAACTTTATGACATTGATTTTTTTTGAATTATAGAAATAAAAAATGGTTAGCTCGGACTATTATACTATGTTGGCCATGCTTGATCCATTTAGGTCATACGGACTTAAACTCATTTTGAACGGACGCCCAACTTAAGGAAAATGACACTGTGTAATCGCTATCAAAATAATAGCGAAAAATTATATTATATATATATAGATATATATATATATCGTAAATTATATACAAAAATTATATAAAATTTATGTATTTTTTTGGCTACCAAATGTAAATAACTTCTGACATGGGTTAAAAGTGAAAAAAACCCAATGTAGTGTCTCAAGCCTGCTTCTTGAAAGCCCAAATCAAATTTTGCCATTAACCATATGATCAGGGTTAATAAGAAAGTACCAATATTATTGGCTGTCTCTATCTCCGAAGGGTCATAGCAAAGGCAAAAGGAGGTAAATATTAAAGATACTAGTTCTTGGATACGTGCGTTGCACGTGTATCACTGAAATGCATATTTTGAGGTTGATTTAATAGTTCTCCATAGTGTTTATTCTTGAGTAACCGTATGCTAAGCCCCTACCATTAATTTGGCTAATTTTAAATTTATAAACAATTTATAGTGACATAAGCTTATCATTTGGTCATGAGTTTTTCTAAAACTATTTTGTATATATAGTTGAAAATTTCTTCTAATATGTTAATTGTTTACAACCATCATGTGTAATTTTATATGATTTCTTAATATTAGAAAGTACATATAAGATTGACATACTTGTATTATGTTAATAATGTTTTAACATATTGGATTGGCATTTTATTAGTTAACTTTCCCCAAATATGGCTCAATACGCAAAAGTAATTAAAGTTAATACATATATTGTAATTGATCTAAATCACTGTTAAGAGTTTGAATTTTCAAACCATTCAAAGTAATACCCAAATATTGAAATTGTTATTCTGCTATTTAGCTAGTATTTTTTGCAAAATATTTTTGCATTTTATCGATAAAAGATACTACCCCGAGTTTGAGGAGAGTTTATGTGTAAAATTTGTTTGTTGAATGGAGGTGAGTTCAAGACTTCTTTGATCGGCAAATGCATGCACTTATTTTCACCAGTCCACACCAATAAGCATGCAAGCAAGATTTTGTAAAGATAGATGTCTGGACCGAGTAGTGATTGGCATTGATGCAAAGCCGATAAAAAATATATTATCACAACATATATAATGCGAAAACAAAAGTTGTACCAAAATTACTCAACATCATCAAATTTATATTCTCGCTCAAATTTAAGCAACTACTCTTGTTATTAAAAAGTAACGAAGAATGATGTAGACAATTATATTCTTCAACTATGAGTTAATCCCCAAGATATTATCCAGCACCACATATAAATATCAAGATTAATATTTACAGTTTTTCCAGACTCTCATCCTGCATCAGCAGCCAAAATCCTTGTCATTTGAGATAAAATCAATATTCACGTTGAAATTGGAAAAGAAAAAAAAAATTATAGAAGCAGGGGTAGATATATTTATATATTTGGGTGCTAAAAGTTTTACATATATATGATTGAAGTAACAGTTCTAGGTCCTAATTAAAGCATTTTCAGATAAGAAGTATGCCTATCTCTCAAAATGTTAATGCTAAAACACAACATTTATAAGACAACAATTTCAGGTTTGATAAAACAAAAACGAAAAGACAAATACGACTGTGAAAATATGGGAAGAAGTAACCATGTGATAACTAAATCGTTACTTGACCATACTTTCTTACAGTATCGATTAGACAATCAAATAGGATAATACTCGGGAAAAAAATTGCAAAACAGTGTGTTAAAGGAAAAAGAATCATGTTAGAAAGAAATGTCACCTACCTCGTTTGTATTGGTGCAATTCCTAGCTAGTAGAGTTCTATTGGATTATTTAAGTCTTTTAAAACTTCTAATTTTGGTCTTCCCACTTATAATATAATACTAGATTTAGTGTACGCGCTTTGCGCGTGTATCCTATATAAAAAAAACATAAACTTTTAAAAATAACATAAATAATACTCAAATGTATCTATGTTATAAAACAAAGATTAACAAAAAAAATCACAAGTTCCTAAAAATAATAAATGTCAATCATATGTTTATGGTTTGTATCCGCTGTAGCGATTCTTTCTTCCGGTTTGTTTTTATTAATTGCTTCATTGTGCAAGAACGTTATGGAGTGATGTTTGATTAAAAGATAAAGAGGTTGTTGGATCTTACATATGATATGATACCTTGCTAAGTATACTGCTTTTATTTCATATTAGTTTTCAAAAAAATTAAGTCTGATAGATTATTGACAATTGAAAATATTATTCATATTTTACTTAATTTATGAGAGCGCTAGCTTGTATCCTTATTTTAATTATGCTTTTAGGCATCGCAACTCGATAAATACTAATCGTTCTTATAAATGATATCTCGGTCGTATCTTACTCTACATATAATGCCTTTATAAAGTACTTTATATTACACATGATGAATTACATAATATAATCATTTTTATTCCTATTAAGTGAGACAAAATTATACAGCTTTTATTAAAAATAATTTTCATATCTTATATTTGTAAGGCGAATACTAAGATTGTACTTATGATATTGACTAATTAGATGAATGTTGAGAGGAATTAGTTTATCCTACTTATAAGCTTAGTGAAAAATATTCTTATTCATTGTTTGATTTGTATTGTAATTGATTAGATTAAAAGTAATGGCATATAAGACTAAATTTAAAATATAAAAAATTAAGAAAAAATCTCGGATACATGATTAAGATGAGAATAGATAAGAAATAAAATNATGATAATAGATAAGAAATAAAATATAGAGTAATGCATTAATAAGTCACAACAAAATAATATTCTTGAAACAAAAACAAAACTTAAGATACAACTTACGAATTTAAAAAAAAAACGAAGGTCACGTACACACACAAAAAGTGAACAACAATTAAATGGGAAGTCAAATAGTATTTGGTTCAAAGTCCATACAATTAGGTTGTCTAATTTTGGTAAAATCATATTTGATTTTGAAATTCTAAATTTAGACCTTTTTACATAGTGTAGTATTTAATATACAAATTAAATTAATTTTGAAGCCTAAATTTTAGGCAAATAACTTAAATTACTATTTTATCCAATATAAATTATATTTTTAAAGGGTAAAAAAGGCGAACGACATTTCGCTAAGGGCCTTCGTGCTTTTAATATAGTATATATACATATATACATATCTATATATATATATATATATTGAAAAATTATTGCAAGGAATAGAGAAGGCAAGATGGTCGATTACTGTAAATTATACTTTTAGTTAATGCAGCTTAAAATTATGAGGTAAGAGCGAAGGTATAAACATAGAGAAGGCATCAAACACTTCATAATAATTAAAACTATGATTTAAATAAATTAATTATCGATAGATCCTTGTAATCCGGTCCTTCTTCGAACCCCGCGCATAGCGGGAACTTAGTGCACCAGACTGCCCTTTTTAATTATCAAAGCCTTAATCAACATGTTTGGGGAGTACACTTGCTAAGTTTAGAAAAAACTTGATGTAAGAAAGAAAATGGAATTAAATGAGATAAAATAAAATTATTGAAGTTTTTCTTTTTCTAGTTTCTCGCTGAGGGGTTGTTTGGTTGGGAAATAAATTAATTCAAAATTAATTATCTGGGGATTAATTATCCTAGAATTGCTATCCCACTCTCCCATAGGGATAAAATTAACATTACAATCCCGAGATAACTAATCTCAAGATTAATTATATTAACAACCTCATTTTTGTCATCACCTACCTACCGTATTGTAGCTCTCTCCTCATTTTTCACCCATAAATATTTAATTTAATTAATAAAAAAGTATCATATGCAAACAAAAAATGAAAACGAAAATCAGTTCCCTATTTTTTGTGTAACCATTGATCGAGACACTCAGTCAACACTCATTCATGCCTTCTCCCATAATCAATATTTCTTTGAAGTATTTTTTTTCGTTTTCTTATTTTTTGTATCTTTAGGCGTGAAGTATCCGTGAGTTTTTATTCTCTTTTTTTCTAAAGTTTATACATACCTATCACAACTACAAAACGCAAAATCACACGCGAGAAACCTAAAATCTCATCTCGTTCAATGCTAATCTTCTTAAATTTCGATTATGATTTTGTGAGAAATTTGGAGTGGGTATTGTTTGAACTTATTCGAAATAGTTTAAGTAGGTTTATACAAAGTTTGAAGTTATTTGCTGGAGATTTGGACTAGCTTTATACAAGAATTGCAAGTAAAAATCGTACAAAAAGTTCATCATAGATGCTTATACACTTTTATACAATATTATACACTTTTATACAAAGAGGTACATTATATATATATATATATATATATATATATAGTTATATAAAAGTGTATAAAGATGTATAATCACAGTAGTAAAAATATTCGTGATACACTATGTATATAGGTGTATAAGAAGAATGAGAAGAAGAAGAAGAAGAAGAAGAAGAAAATGTGAGAAATTCACTAAATACCTGTAAATAATGTATCAACCTTGTATAAAATAGTGTATAAGAGGTGTTTATACACTTTATATATTATTTATACAATATTATACAAATAAATCCTATCAATGGAGTTTCACAGGTTCTTCTTCTTCCTTGGGCATCATCTGAAAATTTAACTCAAATCCGGCATAAATCTACTCCAAATCACTTGAAATTTAAGTTTTGAACTCCTATTTATAATTCGAATCAATTGGAGCAACACCCATTCGAAACAACTAACAAATCGGAAAACCCAATTTTCTGAAATCAAATCTTTGAACCATAAATGACAAAATTATTGAATAATGCACTTCATAAGAGATTACCATCTTTGAATCTGGAAGAAGAATTGAATGAGAATAACAATGATAGAAAAATTTTGGGGTGCACTATGAAAAGGCGTGACATGAGAAGAAGAAGAACAAAGAAATAAAAGGTGGGCTAACGGATAAAAAGTAATTTTCAGGTTATGTACAACCTGTACTACACTAAGTAAGGGCTCCAAAGATGGGCAATTTTCTGATGGGTTGTTGGGCCAAGTGACAAGGGCGTAATTCTTCCTATAATAAACACCGAAAATCAGATATTTTATTTGTGCTATGGCCAAGTCAAGCATCAAAGCTTATAGGCGAAATACATAGTTTACCCATCCAACTTACGACCATATCCCTGTTACACACCTGTTGACCACGAGTTTTATTTTACACACCAAACCTTTCAAAAGTGTGTCAATTACACACTACTTTTGACCAGCCTGTGGGACGTGTGAAACACGACCAATGCGGCGCGTGAATAGTTATTTTCTGCTTCAACTGACAAATTACAACGGCTACTTACTGAAATTGGGCCCATTTTCTTAACCCTAACGCCCAATTCTTCATCTCCCTCTTATGAAAAGCAACCATTTTCATCTTCTTCATATTAAAAGGAGGCAAACCAATTTCTGAAAAATTCAACCCCATCTTCACCTTCCACATCTAATATTTTGAAGCTGGTTATATTTGGTCAATTAAAGTGCAATACATTATCATTCTTCTGTCAATTCTGGCATTAGGGTTCTTATTGAATGGAGAATTCGGGTCCATTTTGTCGATGTGGAGATGTTGCTGAACTAGTAATTTCACTGGTCGTCGATTCTACGGCTGTAAAAATTACGAGGTAATCTTAGATTGTTATAATTGATTTCAAGATTTTATAAGCTTCTTCTCAAATTGTTTATGGATTTGCAGAAAGATAAGAAAACTGGCTGTAAGTATTTCGCATGGTTTGACCCCCCCGACTCATGAACACTTGAAGCCGGTGATTTTGGGTTTGCTTAAGAAGAAGAATCAGCTTGAAGGTCATCTGCAGGAATCCAGAAAACAGAGGAACTGGAGGAGGCTTTTTTTTTCCTGATTTTAGGATTAATCTTCATTAAGGCCATTGTACTTGGTAGTTCTCAACACTGCTATATAGTGTAATGATATTCTCATGTATTGGGTCTTCATGTATTTGGCTCATTGAACTTGTTGTCTATGAGGGTCACCCCCTATTTTTTACTCTTGCATTAGTGTAATGATATTCCTATGTATTGGGTCTTCATGTATTTGTATTAAAGCTCGTGTTATATTCTTATATATTTAGGTAATTGAAGATTGTTAGTCTTGCAAATTGTGTTATGTTCTTATTTAGCTTTGGGAACTAAACATGGCAAATGCAGATTTTGTATAACCAAAGGAAAGCAGTACAAAAAGAAGACCTAAATATACTTCATTTCCACAAAATAAATGTTCATTAGTAGACACCAGCAACACTTTAAAAAATATAGCACTTGGTTGACCATAGCAACACTTTACAAAACATAGCACTTTACTTGGTTGTCCATAACAACACTTTACAAAACATAACACATTGTTATCCATAGCAATACTTAACAAAACATAAAACTTAAGCAACAAATAAAGTCTTCATTTCTTTTTCTGCTTCTTCGTTGGTTGAGATGATGAACTAGCTTGACTAAGATTGTGGTGTGATGCTGCATTTCTTTGAAGTTGTCTTGTGCTTATGGCTTTTTTGCCCATCCACCTCAAGCCGGCACTTCTTGGTTGGTAAGCACATTCCTCTGTTGAAGCTGTAGATCTCTTAGTCTTAGTTCCGGTGCTAATGACCCTTGGATTTTGTCCTCCACTCTGCCAAAGTAAAGTATAGTTAATTACAACATTACATTCAATAGAAGGAAGATACACTAATTATACATTTAGTTAGTTAACTTACTGTAAAAGAAGTGAACCCATTCCTTGCTTGAAATAACCCATAACCACTGCCTCTACCTCTTCCAACCCCTCTACCTGTTCCTCTTGCTCTTCCTCTTCCTCTACCATTTCCAGCAGTGGCAGTTCCAGCAGTGGCAGTTCCAGCAGAAGCAGTTCCAGCAGTAGCAGTTCCAGCAGTGGCATTTCCTGCAGAAGCAGTTCCAACAGTAGCATTTCCAGCTGCAGATTTTTTACTGGGGCATCCCCTCTTGTTGTGTCCACACACACCACAAAGGGAACAAGTCATCTCCATACCTCTCCTTAAAAGCTTCCCAGATTTTGGATGTTCAGTTTCTTCTCTTTTCCTATTTTTTTTGGTCTGCCAATCATGTTTCTAATAGGGGGTGGCCTGAAGATGGCCATTGTTTCATACATGGGACAGGCTGGATAAAGGTTGAATAAGCCTTCAAGTAAGTGGAATTACGATACCAATGTTCAATGTGGTGAATAGGTTCCATGTCCTTGTAATGCATGCTAGCAATGGGATGCCCTCTAACTGCCAGGCTCTACAACTACAGGTCATATTCACTAAGGATACCACATGCTTGTATTTAGGATCTTCAATCTCATAGCCTGTTTCACCATTCCATCTTGGAGTACACTTCATAGACTTAGCTAAATTATCCTGGTAAATCTTCATTTCTATTAGGGAGATATCACATATCCATGTCTCACAGAACTCTCTCATCTTACCTATCCTAATCATCAGCTTAATTCTGATATCCTCTAACATTGTGATGATTGTTTTGTGTCTTTCAGCCAAAATCCAGGAATTGAAAGTCTCACACATATTGTTGTCAATTACATCACACTTCCTATCACAGTTGAAATAAGCTCTGCACCAGGTTTCTTTTCTATAGTGGAGTAAACTTTCACATATGCCATCCCCAAGCTTGTCTAGCATACCAAGTTGGTCATTCAATTCTGCAATACTAGAAGCCCTTGCACATCTCCAGAAAGTATTTCTCCTCTCTAACCCTCTCCACTCTTTTGACCAATTTGCAAGGATGTGCCTAGCACACATCCTGTGTTCACACTCAGGGAACAAGTCTCTTACAACATTAATTAAACCCTGCAGCATTCACTCAAGTCAATGAAGGAGAACATAAACTAAAGGATTGAAGCAGAACAATAAAAAGAGAATGACTGAAGGCAGAACAATAAAAACAGAAAAACTGAAGCAGAACTGAACAATAGTTAATAAAGGTGAACAAATTCATAGTTAATGAAGGAGAACATAAACTAAAGGAAAATAGTTACCTTCTGCATATCAGACATCATTGTAAGGTCTCTTCCATCTTCTAAGCCCAAATCTTCACTCAAACATTTCAGAAACCATGTCCAGTTGAATGTATTCTCCACCTCTACAACTGCCCATGCAATTGGAAACATCTGATTGTTTCCATCTTTGGAGACAGCTACAAGAAGTTGTCCCTTGCAAACTCCTTTCAAGAAACATCCATCAAGGCCAATAATTCTTCTGCATCCTTCCAACCAGCCCCTTTTCGTGGCATGTAAACAAACATAGATTTTAGAGAATACCAGCTTGCCATCACCTTGATCTTCTGCTTTTACCACACAGGTACTCCCAGGATTGGTCTGCAAAATCATATCTCTATAGTCATAAAGTCTTTTGAACTCTTGATGCACATCACCAATGATTTCTTTCAATATCTTTGCTCTAGCCCTGTGGGCAGTTGATCTCCCTACATAGAGGTCCAGTTCTTGCTTTATCAATTTTCTCAACTCCCAAACTTTCATACCTGGTCGTGACATAATTCTGGTCTTGTATTTTTTTGCAAGATATCTTGAATTACACAACTTGTTCTTGTTGGTTGTATAACACTTGTACACTGGATTATATCTTTTCACCTTAATATTATTGGAACTGCCATCTTTACTAGCTGCTAGAAGCCATCCACAGTTAGGTACCATACATCTAACTCTCACCTTATGTGGCTCATTTATGTACTTCTCAATCTGCACCCTTTTTTGAATTGCATATTTGGTGACTGCTTCCCTAAACTGATCAACACTTTCAAATATCAATCCTAACTCCCAAGTGATTTTCTTGGCAGTAGGATCAAAGATCAATCTCTTCTTTTTCTTTTTTTCCTCCACTTTCTTCTTATGTTCTTCACTATCTTCACCTTCCACATCTGATGCAAAATTTTCAGCATCTGAAGAACCAAAGTATGGCTCATCAGTCCTAACTAGACCTTCATACCTATGTTGCTCACTACCTGTACGTAGCTCATCAAACCCTATGTCTACACCTGCCTTATCTATGTTTATATCACCCCTCCCTTTAGGCTTTTCACTTCTTTTTCTCCTGCTTCTCTTCACCTTCTCTCTACCTTCACCCAACTCCTCATGGATATCAGAATGGAGGTCATTCTCATCAGGAACATTTAAGTGAGCCTCATCAAAACTATCAGAAGTCTAGTCTATGTCTACTTCTCCTTCATTCCCAGCATCATCACAAACAACATCATCAGAAGTAGAAGAGTTGTATGCAGCACCATCAGAAGCATTTCCATCATCAGAGGGATTTCCATCAGAAGCAGCAGAGCTGTCTGAAGTCCAGTGTATGTCATCAGCATCTTCATTATCTACCTCTTCATCCTCTTGGACCTCTATAGGCCTTTTTGCAGAAGCCTTACTACAACTCACACTTTCCCCATTTTCAACAGGGTCATGTACTGATAAAGGGGCATCATGAGTCACATATATTTCTAGTGTATCCCCATCCTCTAACTGATTGCAAATGTCTAAAATATCCTTATCAGTCAATATATTTATCAGCTTGTCAATCCTATCCACTGGGCATATATACAGCTCAGCCACGTTAGTTAGGCCTATCTCCCTAGTGTAATCCATAAGCTCAAAGAAGGAAATCCTATCTACATCCACGTCTAAAGTCAAGGTTTGACTGCCCCCCACTAAAAGGACCAATAATTAACTCACCCCCGTGATACCACTTTAAAGTAACAATTTTAAAAGACATTGTCCCTAGAAAGAAGCAGACAACAGGTTTCAATTTCACATGCAAACAAAGAATAAAGAAATCAAGATGGACAATAAAGAAAGATATAACAGAATAAAGAAAGAAAAAGACAACACAAGCTCAAAAGACAAAGGTTTCAGTAGACAATGACAAGAGATTCCCCATAAAGATGTCTTAAACCCTAAAAATACTCCTGACGAAATACCCAAATAAACCCTAACTATTTCGACCCACCCATCTAAATCAAAACGGTTGAACAACCTTAAAATGCGAATACTAACCTGAAAAACTGAAGAAGAAACAACAATAAGCAGATGTGTTCTCGTCAGATTAGCTTCATAGCTTAGGGCTGAAGAACAGGGATTTTGAAATTGGGTTTATGTTTGTTAATCTGGTCGCGTAGTTGTTTTTAAGTAACAGGGTCGGATCTTTCTTGGGTCGGAATTAAGAAAAGGGTCGTTTTTCCATTTTAATTAAAGAATCGTTTGTTTTTTTAATTTAAATAAGCGCGTGTATACACCGCATTGAATATTAAAGAGGCTGGTCAAAAGTATTGTGTAATTGACACACTTTTGAAAGGTTTGGTGTGTAAAATGAAACCCGTGGTCAACAGGTGTGTAACAGAGATTTGGTCGTAAGTTGGATGGGTAAACTATGTATTTCGCCAAGCTTATACTATTCCATAACAAATATTAACGTGTCTTGCAAGTTGTAAATCCACGTTTGTGGTCCTATTCCCTCTTCGTTACAACAATGATTTACAGGCTTATAACAATATCTCCAAAATATCAGCATTTTTTCAGCGAATTTTTTGTTATTTATCTACACTTACTTTTTACCTGAAAATAAATATAAATTCGAAATTAAAGATATAAACATACTAACAATTTGCTATAATTAATAATAAAATTTTATATGCAAAACCTTCATAAATTGGGAAAAAGTTTAAAATGAAATTCAAAAAAATCAATTGCTTACGCTCAAATTTAATTTATATCAAATTCGAAGCATAATAGTGGATATAATCATGATTCAATAGAATTTGCCTCCATAACAATCAAAACTACTCATATTTGCCATTTTTTTAACTTTTGGTCACACTTGATGTTAACAGAAACGAAAACTTTCAAACAACAAATTTCAACAAATTTTTTCAATTTCTATGTATTATAAGACTAATTTGTCCTGTATCATCTTATCTTGCCGTTATTGTTATTTTTGTGCTTCTTTTTTATTTTTATCTAGAGCCAGAAATGTATTGAAAACAACTCTCAAACAACATTTTGTAGGATTATACTGAATTTATTATTGTTGTATAAGAATATATTATAACCCAGGATAAAGTTGCTTAATTTCAAATAATAAAAAGACAAATCATGACCCTTTTTCACTTAATATGAGTCGGAAGACTCCTAATCCAAATATTCTTCTAAAAAAGTAAACAAGTAAACAGTTTCCTACTCCAAATGCAAACTGATATTTCTCTCTTTCCTGCAAAACCCCACAGGTCCCAGCCCTATTTAATAATCTTTTTCCATCCTCCTTCTCATCACGTACGTTGTAATTCTCCTTTAATTTATGTAAGTTTTATAGATGTTAACTGTTGCATTAGTATTCCTGCTTATTATTCTTGCTCAGATCAATGGCTTTTTTAAATTATTACTATCTTTTTGAAGTTAATTTTTTTCCGACAACCCAGTACAGTTTTATTCTTGTATAATGTAAAAAAAAAGAAGTTTTTTGAAGCTTAATGAGTTTTATTATTATACGATCGTGTATGATCAACTGTTTTTTTGACAGGTACAATTTTTATTCCATTAGTGTATTTATGCAAAAAAAAAAAAAAAAATTTAAAATTTTTGTTTTTGAGGCTGGGATTGTAGTATTGTACAACTCAGGGAGTGCAAATTATAGAGGTTGAGAAAAGAATAAAGAAGGAAAAAGGCCCTGCAATATTCACTTGTGCTACTGGATTTTTTGTCTTTTCTAACCAATATTTTAAGTATTATTTGGTAGAAGTAGAACAGAATGATTTACGCGATCCTAGGCAGGAAACCAAAAAACTATCAAGAGTTGTGGTGAGATGGATAAAATCTCTCCACCCTTAATCAGATGTCTTAGGTTTGAACCCGAGAATGGAAAAATCCGGGCGCGAATTTGGATTAGTCAGGGCCCAGTGCGGGTACCAGACATTGGGTGAGAAATAAAAAAAAATAAAAAAATAACAAGAATGATTTGAATCTTTAAAGGAATTTTTTTAATATGTAATTCATGTTCTTGATATCACTTTCATGGATTCTAGTTCTATAAGTGAATCAGTTTGGTAATTTAAGCTACTGAGTGTTGTCCGTTGGAGCGGATGTAGAATGGACCTTCTAGCTTTGACTCTAACCCTATATAAGTACAAATGATTAATCTCGAACCCATAAAGTTCAAATCAAATCCTGAATCCCCCTCTGTTGTCCATTACTTGATGGTTGATTCACTGACTTTAAATAACTGAGTGTAGTTTCTTTACTTGATGGAACTAGGCTGAAATCCTTTCATGTGTCAATTACTAGTTGGCCAGTACAATAGGGTAAGTGTCTTATTCATAATTAACCAGGATAATTCCTTTCTTCATTAGTTTTTCCTCCCATAGAAGTCACTATATTGTTAGTGTAATGGAAGTAATTAGGAAGAACAATGTGTAGCGACCAGTAGGAAGAACCACTTGAGGGTGTTTAGCGTATTGTAGTGAAAACACCTTTTTTTTTTTTAAATTTTAAAAAAAATATTTTGTTGTAGCATTTTCCTTTGAAGAATTTGTTTTTTCCTTTCGATGTTTTATTAACATTGCTTGTATATCCATACTGCTAGTTTTATACCTTCCTCGGCCTTTTGGCTAAGATCAAGTGTAGCATCAGTGCTTATCAGTTAAATATCAATACAGCTAGTTTTACGTTATATGTCTTTCTGATGCAGATTGATGACCATGAATGTGGTGGTGACTATCTGATAGAAAACATTATCTGTTTAGCTTTGAACTTAAGCTTGATACCTTTCTAAAACCTCTTTCTAATCCCTGTCCATGGCCACTGTTTCCCCTCTTCCCCCGTCATTTCAGCACCCAACCACTAATTCAAAGTTTAAGTCACCAATGCTTCAACCTTACTTAGAGCAACTACAAGAACAACACAAACTACAGCTTCAGCCGCAGCAACAAGATGCTGTTGAGCAGGTAGATAATGAGCCTGAGCAGAGTCCCCTTATCCAAAACCTGAGCTCATGTCCTAATCATGGTTTGATCAATCAGTCAATCTCGACTCTATACCGTGTTTCATTCAATCAAAACAGTAGCTGTTTTGCCATTGGCACTGATCGTGGCATTACAGTCTATAGCTGTGACCCTTTCAGAAAAATGTTTCAACGGTACTTTGACAATGGAGGTGGTATTGAAATTATTGAGATGCTCTTCTGCAGCAACATACTTGTCTTTGTTGGAAGTGGAGATAATCCACAATATCCTCGAAACAAGGTCATAATTTGGGATGATCATCGGAGCCGCTGCTTGGGCGAACTCTGTTTCCGGTCGGCTGTGCGTAGTGTCCGGCTTCGACGTGACTGCATCGTAGTTATACTTGAGCAGAAGATATTTATATATAATTTTGCTGACATGAAGCTCGTCCACCAGATTGAGACAATTGTAAACCCAAAGGGACTCTGTGAGATTTCACAAGCGGCTGGATCACCTGTGCTGGTGTGCCCTGGATTACGAAATGGTGAAGTTCGTGTTGAGCATTTCACTTCAAAAAGGACTAAGTTTATTTTTGCGCATGATTCTAAGACTGCATCTTTTGCACTTAGTCATGAGGGGCATGTGCTGGCAACAGCAAGTATCAAGGGTACTCTTATCCGGATTTTCAGCACACAGGATGGTACGTTATTGCAGGAGGTAAGATTTTGAATGCTGTTTAGTTCAGTCCAGGCATTGCATTTTAATTTATTACAAACCTATTGTAAGTAATAGCAGCATTTTTTGTCTTTTTATCTTTCACCAATTTATGATTAATTTCTGGACTGCAAAACTAACCTTGTAATGTACTTCATGTATTCAGCATATCTGTTTCTTTTATCTTCATTTTGTAACTCTCGTTGATCAAAACAATAATGCTTTGATTTGTCATTGTATTTGCTTAGCTGAACATGGATAGATTAGTGGCTTTGTTGGTTGAAATTCCTTGGCTTTCGTTGATACTGTCAAGTAAAACTGTCCCTGTAAACCATTTTCTATTGTCTCAAGTTTATCTATCGAGTTTTTACTCCGTGTTCCCCGTGATCCATGACTCAGAAAGCTTAGCATGTAGTTGGTACTCAGTGTGCTCTCCTTGCTCGTCTCTGCCTTGGTTTATGACAGATTGTAATTTTTAGTAACTGGAAGTGGAATTAGACTTAAGAAACGTAATGTTGTTAAATTTTGCCAAATGCCAATTCCTATTATCTTCTTTCTGTTTTTCATATTCTCGCATAATTACAAGTTTCAATTTTATTATTGTTATCCATGTTGTAGTGGTAGACATTTCAGATATAGATTGTATAGGATTGTAACATTTTGATGGTTTGCTTTTTCTACTTTGCCTGCTAATAGGTCTACTTTATCCATACACATAACCTACAAACTAGATGAGTCTTTTAACTTTCCCTTGTACCATATATACAACATTTTTGAGATATCTAGTTTTGGTAAATCACATGTGATACATGATTCAGGTGCGGAGAGGTGCTGATAGAGCAGAAATTCACAGTGTTTCATTCTCTCCGACTGCTGAGTGGCTAGCAGTCTCTAGTGACAAAGGCACTGTTCATCTTTTTAGGATCAAGCATCTTGGGAACCAGGATAAGACAAATACTCCTCCTAATTCCCGTCTTACTCTGGCGGCATCAAGTTCACCATTCTCCTTCATCAAAGGTATGGTTCCCTTCTGAACACATTTGTAGTTTTCTGATTTCTCTCTCTCTCTCTCTCTCTCTCTTTTTTTTTTTTTTTTTTCGTTTCCTTGTTTGAAAATATGCAAACGGAATTCCACCAAGAACACTAAGTTATTTGACCTTTGATTTGGATGCCTTCTGACTCTTGTTCAGCATCAGGGATGGATGTCCTGGACATGAGTTTATAGAAGAGATTATGGCAACTTATAACACGCTATTATCCTATGATAGTTAACCGTGTTAGGCTTGTTTTCTGCAGACAAATGCTCCAGACTGGTTAGCACACACGGCAACTTAACTCTCCTTTATCACACTTCATCTCGATGAATTGGCCTAAGAACTAGACAGCTTAAACTAAAATCTGATCCCACATCAGGCACTTGGCCATCCCACGCTTAAAAAATGATTCTACTATACAATCATAAATACTTATCTAAATCGCCCCTTGCTTTTAAATAGCCATAGTTGTGATGTCATTTAATATCTAAGCTTGTATCTGATGACATCAACCCTTTTTGGCCTCTTAACATCTTTATGGGGCCATCAACCCAAGTAGTGGCGAATATGACACTCGGACACCGGGTTCATCTGAACTCAGTACTTTCAGAGCGGAGCATAAATTTATGTGTAAAAATTCACTAAAATTGCAGCAAATATTAGGTCTGAAAGGTTGAATACAATGGGTTCAATACTAAATAATTTAAAGGTCGAACCCATAGAACTTAAATCGTTGCCTCTGAAACCCAAGCTCTGGAGACAGCAAACCTTTGTGACCCTTTACTGGTTCATAGAGAGTTTTTTTTTCATAGCTTGGAGGCATATATAAGATATGGTTCAAGAAAGGATAAAGAACGGTTGGGGGAAAGCAAACTCATGATTTGCTTCCTGCTGTGCAATTATGAAGTAGAAGAAATTTGTTTCTTCCTTTCTGCCGAATATAGAAGAGTTCTTTTGGTATATAACTAAACAAAGGATATGGCACTTAAATTTGCTCTTTTTCTTCCTCTCTTGCATCTCATCTTTTCACTCAAAGGCTCTCAATTTGGAGTCCTTTCTAGATTAGATTCGTATTTTGTTCATTATGAATGCTAGCTCACTCGTTGCGTTAACATTCCCGTTTGGCCGAATATATCTGATGGAACTATGTCCTAACAGCATGCAAGTCATTTTCTAATTTTCAAGCATTCCTCTGAGTTCTGCATCACTCATGCACACTTCTTATAAGAATTGAGATATCACAAGTATAAAAACCATACTTCCCTGTCCTGGACGGACATCTTACATACCCCTGAAGTCCTCCTGCACAATGTCTTTGCCTTCTTGGTCCAATTATTGCAGCCACAGATAAACAATTCTAGCCACAAGGTGGTGCTAATAGCCTAATACTTGTTAAATTGTAGCATTTTCTAATAAGTAGTATTACTCATAACTTATTTAAGCAGCCAGATATATAATTAAACAGATTGATTCTCATGAATCTGAAGACTAATTAATGAAGGATCCATTTACACAAATTTTTTCCTGACATATTTTGGCTTATTTGAGTCGCGCAGAAATTGTTGTACAGTAGTATTATTTGTAACTTATATTGGAGAATCATGAGTGGTGTTTAACTTAATGTAATAGGGTTGTGTATAATGGAGAATGGTTTTCTCTCTGCCTTTGGTGATCCACATGCTTCAATCAACTAATTTTTTCGTAAGTCAACTATGTTTACGTGGACGGTCAACATACTGCCGTCCTCTTTTATTGGACTTGGGATCGCCTATGCATTGTGATTCATTTGCATACTCATAGTATCCTGTTTTTTTTTCTCGATGGAATGGGCTTGAAAATGCTTAACATGAAGCTTTGATTCAACAACAACAACAACTACCCAGTAAAATCCCACCAGGTGGGGTCTGGGGAGGGTAATATGTACGCAGACCTTACCCCTACCCGATAGGGCAGAGAGGCTGTTTCCGATAGACCTTCGGCTCAGAAAAACGGAAATAAAAAAAAAAAGAAAACAAGAAAAGACAACTCATTAGTAACTCCAGTATAAACCGTAATAGTAACGAAAGCATAACAACCAAAAGATGAAAGACATGCAATAACAGTAACCAGTATCTAAGGCCCAGGGCTAAGATAAACAACAAGTACAGAGTGTATTCAGCATAAACTGCAAGCTATCTAAGATCAACCCTAATCCAACCCCGCCTCACCCCCGGAATGAAGTAAGGAAAGTTCTACTACCCCTAACCTACAACCCTAATGCTTGACCTCCAGACCTTCCTATCAAGGGCCATGTCCTCGGAAATCCGCAGTCGTACCATGTCCTGCCTGATCACCTCCCCCCAATACCTCTTAGGCCTCCCTCTACCTCTTCTCGTACCCACCACGGCCAACCGCTCACACCTCCTTACCGGCGCATCTAGGCTTCTCCTCTGCACGTGCCCAAACCATCTGAGCCTTGCTTCCCGCATCTTGTCATCCACAGGGGCCACACCCACCTTCTTCCGAATATTTTCATTCTTAATCTTGTCTATCCTAGTGTGCCCGCACATCCACCTCAGCATCCTCATTTCTGCTACCTTCATCCTCTGGATATGGAAGTTCTTAACCGGCCAACACTCTGCCCCATACAACATGGCCGGTCTAACCACAACTCTATAGAACTTACCTTTAAGTGGCAGTGGCACTTTCTTGTCACACAGGACTCCAGATGCAAGCCTCCATTTCATCCAGCCCGCCCCTATACGGTGAGTGACGTCCTCGTCGATCTCTCCGTCCCCCTGAATCATCGACCCAAGGTACTTGAAGCTATCTCTCTTCGGGATGACCTGTGGTCCAAGTCTCACGTCCCTGCCTACTTCCCTCGACTCAGCGTTAAACTTGCACTCCAGGTACTATGTCTTAGACCTGCTCAATTTGAAACCCTTAGACTCGAGGGTCTGTCTCCAAACCTCCAATCTCTCGTTAACACCGGCCCTCGTCTCATCAATTAGAACTATGTCATCAGCAAATAACATACACCATGGCACATCCCCTTGAATATGGTGTGTCAATGCATCCATCACCAAGGCGAATAGGAACGGGCTAAGCGCGGAACTTCTTTATTTTCTTTGCTTAATTGAGCTTCTCACCAGTCTACCTTTCTCTCTTCACCTGTATATTAACTTACCAGCTGGCACAAGTTGGCCCAATTATGTGAAAATCCGTTAAATAGTGACGCTTGAAAGTAGCTATAGTGCTCTTCTGTTTTACTTCTCTCAGGCTCTGATTTTTTTTTTTTTTTTGGCAGGAGTGCTTCCAAAATATTTTAGCTCAGAATGGTCAGTGGCGCAATTCCGGTTGCCTGGTGACTCCGAGTATATTGTCACATTTGGTCACGAAAAGAATACATTGATAATTCTTGGCTTGGATGGAAGGTAGGCCCGGTGTTATGAGAATTTCACAATTACTTATTACTTTATCTTTCTTGCATATAAATAACTATACTTCTAAGTTCTAGTAAAACGTCCATGTTGGAGGACAGAGGGAGTTAAGCACAGACCTTGCATTGTCTTTATCACGCTTTCCTTGTTTTAACGGATGAAATTGACAGAATATGTGCAATGTCTTACAGAGTTTAACTTAACCTGCCTGTTTATTGACATATATATGCATTGTACTGTTAGCAGTGCTTGTGGAGAAAACAGTTTAGACTGATGATACGCAGAAAGTGGTAGTTCAATTAGCGACTCGGTCTGGGAATAGCATGAGCTCCTCAGAGCCTGCTATATAAATAGTTAGTGAAAAAGGCAAATATGATGGTTCATCATCCTTTTTTGGGAAAAGAAAGATATATTCAATTCATTCACATAGACCTACATACCAAAAAACTGAACAAAAGGAGGGCTGCAAATATAACCACTGGTTGAGCTAAATATAAGGGATTGATTTAAGAAGTAATATATATGGTCTTCCTTACTCATCAGTGTGTACTTCTTCAACTATTATTGTGGATTTTCCAATGTTAGATTTTTGACGTGTGTAATTGACTTTTTAACTTTCCCTTCATTTGCTGGAGTTCCGCGCTCACATAATCACTTGCGAATCCATATACACATAATTCTACTATGTATAGTTTTGGACGTGTGAATGACTTTTTCAACTTTTTCCCTCATTGGCTGGAATATCTCTCGCACACAGTTACATACATTATACTTCTCTTAGTAAGATTAGCTTGGTCAAATTATTGATATGTAATCAACTTGTTATGCAGCTTTATTAGATGCAAATTTGACCCAGCCTCTGGCAAAGAGATGACTCAGTTGGAGATTCACAATTTTCTTAAGTCTGATAAGGCCTCATAATGGAACGTGGCATCGGCTTTCCTGTCTATGCAAGGGTAGTATTTGCTTCCCTTAGTTGCACCTGCTTTCCAGTCGTAGTATACACTATTGTAAATATCGTATATAGTGAGTAAAACAGTAGGTATAACCAACAGTTTTGAACTAGTTGATGTAAAGAACATCGACTTATTAATATGTTACCAAAATTGTAAAACATAATTCAGTTTAGAGCCACAAAACCGTTACTCGTAGCAAAATATGTTCTTTTTTGTTCAAGTTTGCTTCATTTCACCTTTTCTATTTCTACTATGTGCAAAGGTAGTTGATGAAATGGTTGCAAAAGTTTGAGAAAGGAAGTTCAACCAAGTGTGGATTTAGCTAAAAAACATATAACTAAGTTCATGAAAGTTTTCATTTTTAGCTTTAATGACCTTAATTTTTATATGCAATAGAAGGCAATGTAGAGGAATACTTAATTAAACACTAAATTATCAAGGTTGTAAGCCTAGAAAAAGAGGGGTTTGTGGGGGGGGGGGGGGGGGGGTTCAGTATTGGTTTTGGACACCTGTTTTTACTCGGAAAGGAAAATTTTGTACAGTTTTTGGAGACAAAAGACTTATCATAGCAAGATCAGTCTCAGTATTATTAATGATCAGTTGTTTGCATAATTTCTTCAGTATTAAACTCCAATATTCTATTCTTAAATCATTGTGATAATAATGGGATTTAAATTATATAAAATTTATCTGAAAATATTGTTGTTGTGTCTGGTGGTGAAGTGCTTGACAAGTAGTCTGCCAAGGATGAATTAGTTTTATCCTTTGTCCCTATGGTTTCTTTCTTAGTGCTTCTAGATAGTCTTCTTGACAAGGACCTTGAAGCTACTTTCTGTTTTTTTCCTTTTTAATAAGGCTAAGATTCATATTGCCATCATCTCGATAATTTCGAGTACTTGCCGCCAACAACAATATACCCAGTATTATTTCACATCGTGGGGTTTGGGCAGGGTAGTGTGTACGCAGACCTTATCCCTACCTTGTGAGGATACAGAGGCTGTTTCCAATAGACATTCGGGTACTTGCCATTTCTATCAATATAAGTGTCAGGTATCAATATCGACCACAACTTAGGTAGACATGCGAAAAAATCATGTAGCATTTTTTTGTGTGTTTTTGTTTAGGGAGCCTTGGAGCAATAATAAAATTATCTTCGTGCGATCTATAAGTTAGTGATACTTTGCGTTAGGGTAAACTGTCTACATCACATCCCTTGGGGTGCATTCCTTCTTGGATCCTATGTGTCGCGAGATGCTTTTTGGATTAGCCTGTCCCTTGTCTTATTGAAATTTGAACTCGAATCTCTATTATTTTCATCGACTTCATTGATCGCTAAGTTACATGTTTGCCGTCACCTTCCCGCTGCTTTCCCAATGATTTTTTTACCGTGTGAGTGGACACAGTCTTTGTTAAATGCGAAAAAATCATGTATCATTTTCTTGTGTTTTTGTTAGGGGAGTCTTGGAATAACGTTAAACTTATCTTCATATGATCTATAAGTTATAGGTTTGAGCCATAAAATCAACCATACTTGTGTTAGGATAAATTGTCTACTGCGATCTTTCCTCGGACCCTATGTAACACGGGATGCTTTATGTATCAGCCTACCCTTTTTTTTTATTCGAATTTGAACTCAAATCTCCTATTATTTTTATCTCACTTCATTAATCGCTAGGCCACACGTTTGCCTCACCTTCCATATACTTTCTCAATGATTGATTACCGTGTGAGTGGACAAAGTCTTCGTTAAATAACTATATAGGGGATTTGCAAGAAGATGAGGACACCTAGTGCACCCCACCCATATCTCTAACTTTTTCTTGAATATTAGAATTCACGTGCATTACTTTTATTGAGTAGCACGAAACCCTAATTGACTTGCTAGCAATTACTTGTATGACTTGACATAATTCTACAACCATAAAAATATGCAATAGGTACAATGCATGATTCAATCATAACAATATAATAAGAAGTCATACTAGTAAAACACGTGTACGCATCTATGTTATAATTAGCGGTTGAAGCAGAACTTTCATCAAGGGGATTCAAAAAAATTAGAAAAATAAACACGCAAAAAAGTTAAAAGGGATTCAACACACACACATATATATATATAAAATATTTTAACCTTATAGACAGTGGCGGAGGCAGGATTAACCCTAAGGGGTTCAAAAAGAAAAAAGTTAAAAAGGTTGTAGCTAGTGGGAATAGAACCAATGACCTTACAAAAAATTTAAACCCTCTTGACCACTAAGCTATGCTTTTAAACCATGTCAAGAGGATTCAAAACATAATATATATATATATATAAAAAAAACAGATTATGCCTTATATATACAGTGTAATGTTTCGACGAAGGGGGTTCGGGTGAACACCCTTCCGCCTTCCTAAATCCTCCCCTGCTTATAGATATAGTGTAATTTTTGGCAAAGGGGGTTTGGCTGAACCTTCTTCCGTTCATCTGGTTCTGTCAGTCGCTTGTTATAATCCTGATATGTCTGTTGTTACATATAACATAAAATATAATATGTTGTATATCGACGTGACAATACTAAATAATATATAGATCTTGAAGTATAAGGCAAGTAAAATACCAATCTTCTAAGAAACTAATCTAGTCATTTTCTCCTCCAAATAGTCTTTTGGGGCGCAAATATTGAACCATAAACTAGGATTGAATGTCAAGAAATTAAAGTAATAAACTAGTTGTAGTATATACTTATTGTCTTGTGGAATTCTAATAACTCTTATAAAATGTTGATATCCATAATTTTAATTTTTTGTTAGAAGTTACTGATGAAATTTCCAATGCAGAATGCTTCAATAAAAGAAAGAGATGTGACAAAGAATATTCTACGTATAGCTGCAATAGTCCTCAAGTCAAAATTATGGCTAGCAAAAGGGGCAAAGAGATATCCAGAGTCACCTCAAATATCGTGTTCCATGTAAAAAAATATTCACCTATTTTTTTTTTTTTTTTTTGATTGAACCTAGTTAATTAATTAAAAAATTCATATCTTTCGTCTTATTGTTTTTTCTTCATTTTTCTGCTTAACCATTAGATACCATAACTAAGATTAGGCAAAAAAAGAGAGGAAAAATATGTATCTAAAAATGATACAATAACTCAAATTAATGTGTAATTACTAGAAGCATATCTATTTTAATAAAATTTGATAAAGGGAAGGTTTATGTAAATTCAGAAATTAGAGGGAAAATCTCTCAAGTTATATCTACTCTAGGTGACCTTCACTATCTTGCTCCTAGTACGAAGGATCTCTCCTTCAAGTTACCGACTTGCTGAATTAAAATTATAATTAATTATTCGATGTATTTGGTGAACCAAAACAAATTTAATTGGTTTCATTAAATTAACTAATAATGAAAGTAGGGGTGTACATGGATCGGGTTAGTTCGCTTTTATTAAAACCAAACCAAACCATATCGGTTTGGATTGATTCGGTTTTGTCGGTTTTCGAGGTTTTCAGGGTTTTTTGTTACATGAATAATATGTCAATCTTACTTTGTTAAATTTTATAATTAAATATATGTTTAATAAAAAATTAAAAAATTGACAAACATATGATCTATTAAAATATTCTTATCGAAATTTTTGTTAGTAACATATGATAGTTATTTTTTTAGATGTCTGACAATAAATTTTCGTTGATGTTCACTTCCAAATAAACCGAATTTAATAATTAAGCATAAAAATTAATATGATCCCTAAATAATAATATGTTCTATTTAATTTTCAATTATCGAAATGCCACTTCAAATTCGAAAAAGATATAAGAATATAATAGATATTGACAAATGAATATGAAAAAATAAAGAGATTTGACGCATTTCAATAATACTTGATAAGAAAGTAATCATACAACACAATATTTAAAGTTAATAAAAATGGAGCACTTCATATTCTATTAAATATTGCATTCCATAAGAGAATTCCAAATATTTCTAAATATTTTTTAAAAGAAAATTCTATATAAGGTCTTAAAAGTATATATAAATATTAATACATTTATATGTCGGTTTGGTTCGATTATTTTTTACTCAATACCAAACCAAATCAAATCAAACCTCATCGATTTCTTAATCGGTTTGGTTTGACTTTTCGGTTTGGTGCGGTTTTCCGGTTCAGTTTGTACCCCTAGATGGAAGGATGACTACAAGATCTTTTCAACATTAATGTGAAATTATATAACATGGCGTTGGAGAATTTGGTCTCAATTCTCAGATGACACTACTAGAAATTCGGGCAAAACCGTTTAGAAAAATCGACCAAAGTTGGTCGGTATGATCACACCCAACTATGCCTTATAAAAAGGACAAGCGGACGTTGCAAGTATAATCTGAGTATTTAGCCCAGAGTCGAATCCTCAGGGAATTAACCTACCAATTACTTTTGTTAGACTCACTAAATTCTTCGTAGTCAACTTCCCAAATATTTTGAATAACAGCTGGTGATGTTTGAACTAACTATAACTGAAGAACGTTAAGTAAACTAACAGCTAACTATGATTGAGTTGTAAGCAAATAAGAGAAGGATCTAAGGTTGTGATTTCCCCTATTGATGGAATCCCTTCCTGTTTTGTTTCATATAGATTTACATAGTCGTCTCTATCGATCATGAGCACTCTTACTACCGTAAATCTCTCCCGAGTAATTACGACAATTTACTAGACGCACTCTCCCGAGTTACGCTAGCTGGCTTTTATTACAGCTCACTTTAGATCACACCCAAGGCTTCGTTATCCCTAATCCCTCCTTTAAACCCTCGGTTATTGATCCCTCATATACTTTGGGAGTGGTGTTGTTCAACAATTACCTAAATATGCACTCTCTCCCGAGTAATACATACTAAATAGGCACAGCTAATTGAGGATCCTATCAATTAACTACAACAAGAACGTAGTTAAACAAATAGAGATTAAACTGGGCAAACTATATTAACATAACACAAAGTTCATCTTTCAACAGGTTCCATAAAAATCCTAGACTAAATAATTAGCTACTCATAAACGTGTTCATCATAGCATCAAAATTCATCATAAATGATAAATACAAAAGGAAGAAAGATAGAACTCGATGTCGAATTATCCTCCTTGCCTCTTGCCTCTTCTTGCCTTCAACTCAATTGTAAAAACCTTGATAATGTCCCTTTGGGCGAGCTGAACCTCTTATAGGTTAAGTGGAATTACCCCCGAACTTTCAAGTTTACCCCTGCAATTATGAAATCCGAACTGGACTAGCGCGGCCGCGCTCGTGCCCACACATATAGCATAGTATTTTGTCTCGAGTTCCTGGGCTAGCGCGGTCGCGCTAGTGGGAGCGCTAATGGCCGCACTAAACTAGGTCATCATTTTAGCTCTTCTTTGCTCTCTTCTTTCACAGTACTCAGCTCCGAGGGCTTCCCTTGCTTCAATTTAGCTTCAAACACTGTCCTAAGTCCTCATAAGCGCAACTCGCTCCTGCAAAACATGAAATGCACAATTAGAGCCAATTAATCGTCATTTAACCATCCTAGAACAGTTAAGCATAGTCAAGTTGGGGCATAAATAGTGGCCAAACTACATGAATCTAGCCTATTATCAATGACCAATAACCGTCCAAAACGCGACCATTTACGTGTGGACGGTATTTTGAAGGTCGGAAGGGCATACCGACCAAAGTTGGTCGGAAATTACCGACCAACTTTGGCCGGTCAATTAAATTCAAAAAAAAAAAAAAAAATATTCCCGAAAAAACCAATCAAAGTTGGTCGGTATTTTAATTATATAATTAAAAAATACACCATCTGGGAATCGAACCGGGGTCTGTACTGTGGCAAGATACTATTCTACCACTACATCATTGATGCCTTTTGTTTTAAGACTGTCTTTTATTTCATTTATACTCTTTAATTGTATTTTCGCACGAAAATAACCGACCAAAGTTGGTTGGTTTTATTAAAAAATAAAATTACCGACCAAAGTTGGTCGGTTTTTTAAAATGACCGGCTGAATTAACCGACCAATTTCGGTCGGTTTTCTTAATATTAATTTTAATTTATTTTAAATGAAAAATCGATCAAAGTTGGTCGGTTTCTTGAAAAATAAATTGTGCGGGACTCAAAAATAGTTTCCCGCATTTTTGCGCCAAAGAAATTGACCAAAGTTAGTCGGTTTCGTAAAAAATAAATAAATTAAAAACAAATTATTTTGAAAAACCGACCAACTTTGGTCGGTTTTTGGCCGTTTTTTTTTTACCGACCAAAATTGGTCGGCCGGCCTTGGTCGGTTTTTGCCGAATTTCTAGTAGTGTGATGTTGAATTATTGCCTGACAATGAATTATGAGTACCTAGCAGAGTAGCAGGTATCCACAGAATAACTAGCCTAAGTGCACGTTAGCTGGCCCGGACACTATTGAACCAACTAATCCAAATAGCTTTGCATATGGTGCACTAAAAGGTGGAAGTGATTCCTAGTTACCAGGAATTTTCTATTTTTATGATTCGAACTTGAAACCTCTAGTTAATGATGAAAAAATTCTGACCATACATCTCGTCGTACTCGTTAGTGGTATTTTATAATGCAATACAATGATACATGAATATTCCACCAGTTTAATGCAGTAGAAGTTAGAGATGATCTCCAAGAAGTTGTCGATTTCAAGATAAAACACTTAAAATTGGAGTCACATTTGGTATATAGAGGTTTCCTAACCTGTTGTTTTTGTAAAATTTTGATGTATGACTGGATTATTGATTAAGATATTATACATTCACTACTTGCTAAAAAGTTGGATGGAACTATGCTAGATATCAACATTCAATTTGTTTAGTCACCTCAGTACACGAGGCGAAGGCAAGATTAGAGACAAGAAAATTAAAAAAATGGCACTCTAAATTCTAAAATTTAAACAATTGGGAGTTAAATAGATGATCTAAAATACTTTTTAATCAACTTTGGGCACTACAGTTATATATTTTCTTGTGTTAATAAGATTCAACAATCAATTTATATACATGAAATTTGCTTACGTTCAATTGAAGTTAGTTCATAGAATACGTTGGGTGAAACACAGCAGAAATTATGTACATACAGTTATAATTACGTTATTCATATTAACGAATCCAATTAATTTAATCATAATAGTTTCACTATACAACATTGTTAAAAAATTGTACGGCTAATATTTCTTTTTTTTTTGGTCAAAGGGAAATTATATATATTATATTTCTTTTTTTTTTTTGGTCAAAAGGAAATTATATATATTTAGAACTACATTACAGAGTACCAGTTGGTTAGATTGGGGTTTGGGTGGGGGGGGGGGGGTGTGTTATTGTAATCCCCTTAAAACAGGTATGTTTTGTTCTAGTTGTTTGGCTCAAAAGATATCGATATACTTTGCGAGCTTAAAAACAATCAAAAGTAGGGAAGGGTAAATCGTAATCAAATATAATAGACCTAGAGATGAAAAATGAAGTTGTTGCTGTAGATCTGATAGAGTAAAATAATAATATGAACTCCAGAGAAAATATTCGTTAGAGATAGAGATAGAGAGAGAGTAAGAGAAAATCAGAGAGTTGTATTATTTCAGCCCCCCCCTCCCCTTTACATGTGAGTCTCCTTATAT